>NW_019945120.1:15783-33310 GCF_002910315.2 Salvelinus sp. IW2-2015
TGTGAAGTTAGCCAAGAAAGGGGTAGTGAGTTAGTCAGGAAAGGGGTTTGGTGAGTTAGTCCAGAAGGGGTTGGTGAGTTAGTCAGAAAGGGTTGTGAGTTACCAGAAAGGGGTTGTGAGAGTGTCAGAAAGGGGTTGTAGTGAGTAGTCAGAAAAGGGTTGTGAGTTAGTCAGAAAGGGGTTGTGAGTTAGTCAGAAAGGGGTTAGTTGTAGAAGTTAGTCAGAAAGGGGTTGTGAGGTTAGTCAGGAAGCGGTTGTGAGTTGAGTCAGAAAGGGGTTGTGAGTTAGCCAGATAATCGGGGTGTAGTAGTCAGAAAGGGGTGTCAGAAGGGTTGTACGTGCCAGAAAAGGGTGGTTAGGTCAGGAAGGGTAGTCCAGGAAAGGGGTAGTGAAGTTAGTCAGAAAGGGTTGTGAGTTAGCCAGAAAAGGCGGATATGAGTTAGTAGGGGCTAGTAGACAAAAGGGGAGTGAGTTGGAGGTTGTTAGTCAGAAAGGTTGTGAGTTAGCCAGAAAGTGAGGTCGAAAGGGCGTGAGTTAGTCAGAAAGGTTGTGAGTTACGTCAAGAAAGGGGTGTGAGTTAGTCAGAAAGGGGTGTGATTGTCGAGTGGCTTAGTCAGAAACGGGTTGTGGAGTTGTTAGTCAGAAAGGGGCTGTGAGTTAGTCAGAAAGGGGTTGTGAGTTAGTCAGAAAGGGGTTGTGAGTTAGCCAGAAAGGGGTAGTGAGTTAGTCAGAAAGGGGTTGTGAGTTAGTCAGAAAGAGATTTCACTGTACTGGTGCATTTAACATTAAAACTGGAAACTTGAATCTTGACATTATTAAGCTTGAAAAGCTGCTGAACGGCAAATTGAATCGTTGCTTCCTGCCCCAGATTCTGGTTCACTCTTTCTTCGGTTCTCATAAACTAAAATCCATAAGTTCACATACAGAACTATAACACACAGTATGGGCCTCACAAACCCCAATCCAATACGTACACTAGAGTCCACAAAGAACTAACAAACCACAATACAATCCAAAAGTACTGTAGGTTAGCCGCTAAACACGGACAACAACATGGAGAGAGTAACTGTTTTAGATGGAACCTGAAACCACAATCCAAAACATGACGTGTGGTCGTGTAGACTCAACATATATGCTGTTTTAGAAGCATACTGTGTAATCTGTTGAGCCACACCCTTGAGATGGCCATTGAGAGACAGTCACTAAACATGATTATTTAAATAACCTTTTATTAAATCACTTATTGTCCTTAAAAAAAAAACAGATTTTGAAACATCCATTTTAAAGGGACAGGGGACAGGCAAGGTCTGGCTGGAATGGCATCAGGGTAATAAGCGGACCCAGATTACATTTCTCTTCTTCGCTTTTAAAGTAATGTCCACATATTGCTGTAAAAGTAATGTCCCATATTGCTGTAAAAGTAATGTCCCATATTGCTGTAAAAGTAATGTCCGCATATTGCTGTAAAAGTAATGTCCCATGTTGCTGTAAAAGTAATGTCTGTATATTGCAGTGAGATTCTGTAATATCCTTTATAGCTCGTGGTGTTTTACTCCTGTTTTAATTAAGAATTCTTGTTATCAAGGTCAGATTGAAGGGCAAGGCACATCTCAGGTAGCGTCCCAAAAGGAACCCTATTCCCTATTTAGTGCACTACTATTGAACCAGAGCCCTATTGGCTTTCATCAAACGTAGTGCACAATATAGGGAATAGGGTGCCATTTGGGACGCACTTCTCAGTCATCCTCTAGTGATATTAACAATGATGAACAGAGTAGCCATCTTGAAAAGTACCAGATGGCATAGAGATATAGTTTCATATGGTTCCTAAATTAAATAAGTTAACAATCTATAAAGCTACATCGGACTGGCTTCACAGATCCATTCATATAGATTTAAACCTCATTTGCACACACTCTATATAGACTTTTCTATTGTGTTATTGACTGTATGTTTGATAAATTAATGTGTAACTTTGTGTTGTTTGTTTGTGTCGCACTGCTTTGCTTTATCTTGGCCAGGTCGCAGTTGTAAATGAGAACTTGTTCTCAACTGGCCTACCTGGTTAAATAAAGGTGAAATAAATACTAAATAAAAATACAGCTCTGTATAAAGTGAGGCTTAATCTGGTCAGTTAACCTCTAAAAGTCGAAGCCGTAGAGATCAGGGGGAGGCTGGGAGGATTATACCATGGATCAGACAGATGTTTGATTTGGAATTGTAGGAGCCCTTTAGATATATATATATAAAAAAAAAAATATCTAAAATATATTTGCTAAAATATTGCATTTGGCCTACTACTATAGCACAAAGAAAATTGACTAACACATTCGTAAAAAGGCAAAAAAAGACAGTAAAAAAAGAAAATAAATCTTAAAGAATTAGGTTTTGAAGTGTCTGTACTATATCTACGAGGTATAAGAAGGCTTTAAACCTCTTACATATTTGACCCCTTATTGTTATGCCACACGACCTCCTCCACACTTTCATTCGTTATGTATTGGGTTACCTTCAGACGAGTCCCGTGACACCTGTGGGCATCGTAGAGCGTAAAACAGAGAACACCATCGTGTTTGAGAGAGTCTCCCGTCTTCCATAGTGTGTCATAAATATGACAAATCGTTCGGACGCTACGGACACGTTCAGGGTGTCTCATGGTCTGACAAACACCGCTGGACCTCAGCCACCTTCCACCAGATACGCGGAAGGGTGACATACCGTAGTGTAGGTGAATGCGGTGGATTGAGACGCAGGCCATGCAACAAAATAAAAGATATCTCTAGCTTAAACGGATTCTAATGGGGATTTCTTATTATGTTACTTAGATTGATGGACGCCGAAGGGTCAACAGACTCTTAAGGATTAACGGCTAAAGTAGATCCAGTTTCAGCACCATGGACAGCACTCGCTGGTGAATGCAGGCTCACCATGGACAGCTCTCACTGGTGAATGCAGGCTCCCCATGAACAGCTCTCGCTGGTGATTGCAGGCTCTCCATGGACAGCTCTCGCTGGTGAATGCAGGCTCCCCATGAACAGCTCTCGCTGGTGAATGCAGGCTCCCCATGGACAGCTCTCGCTGGTGAATGCAGGCTCGCCCCATGAACAGCTCTCGCTGGTGAATGCAGGCTCACCATGGACAGCTCTCACTGGTGAATGCAGGCTCCCCATGAACAGCTCTCGCTGGTGAATGCAGGCTCCCATGGACAGCTCTCGCTGGTGAATGCAGGCTCCCCATGAACAGCTCCTCGCTGGTGAATGCAGCTCCCCATGGACAGCTCTCGCTGGTGAATGCAGCTCCCCATAGACAGCTCTCGCTGGTAAGCAGGCTCCCCATGAACAGCTCTCGCTGGGAATGCAGGCTCCCCATGGACAGCTCTCGCTGGTGAATGCAGGCTCCCCATGGACAGCTCTCGCTGGTGAATGCAGGCTCCCCATGGACAGCTCTTTTGTCACCACAAAATTAGAATGAGTCAACGATGACATAACGGATGGTGACCGGCAGTCATATTGAGTGTCCCCAGAGACGTGAAGCAGTAAGTTCAGCGTTCAAGTCGAGATGTTCTATTCATACGGCTGTCACAGAGTGCATGGACATAAGTGTACAGCAGTAACCTTTACCCGTAACCCTTACCTTCTAACCTTTCATCACAACCAATCATCACTCACCCCTCGACCCTACATTTCTAGATAAGGAATAACTAGCTCATTGGTACCGGATATATACCACCACCTCTGTCTGGCCTCCTAGTTACTACCCCGGAATAAAACCAGCACACGTCAGATAAATTACCTCATCGGGACTTGGTGAGGAAGACAATGGCGAAAAGCCCTCAGCTAACTAAGAGAGCTCCTCTCCTCTCCTCTCCTCTCCTCTCCCTTTGCTTCTTCTCCTCCCTCTCCTTTCCTCCTCTCCTCTCCTCCCCTCTCGTCTCTTCTATTCTGAGAGGACTGTCAGTTTGCTGTCTTTACCTCACCGCCCAGCTCAGTTTCCTGTCCTTCCTCCAGGGAGAGACTCACCAGGACGCTGCTGCTGCTGCTGCTGTCTTCAAAGCAGACTTTATTCTATTTTAATTGTCCTGTCGCTAACTGGAGAGGAAGGATCTATTATTTTAGTCAGCTCCAATATATCTCAGTCTATTCTTTTAAACTAGTGGGATATGGAGGGAGATAAAGACTCTGGGCAGTAGCTATAATTATGAAAACTGTATCCCAAATGAATCCTGATTAGTTTGTAGACAGATTTTTGTGCTGAATAAGTGTTAGGCCTAGATTAAATCCAGACCGTGGACAATCCACATTATGGTGCGAATTAAATTTAAAGGTACTTTTCTAATTGTGCTGACGTATGTCACGTTTACCATGAAAACCTCACCCAATTACCTGTTTATTATTTAACCCTTTGTTCCCCATGTTTGTTTGTTTGTGAGTGATTGTTCTTTGTAAATCGGTCCGTTATTGTGGGCTCGTAAATTTGCCTTGTATTTTTGTATTTTGAGTAAAGTACGTTGATTACTCATTTCTGCTGTCCTGCGCCTGACTCTCTACACCAGCTGCACACAGGACCCCATTACAGAATCACTCACCTGCCCAATGGAGTCAGCAGGAGCAGACGCCCTCCCTGTGGCGGTAGAGGAGCGCGTCCAGCAGCACGCGACCATATTGCAACGTCTGGGCACCGCCATGGATCGCGTGCTGCAGACAATTGATTGTTGGGAGAGAGGTGGAGGATTCCCAGCGCCTCCACCAGCCCCACTACCGACGACCCCACTGTCCACCTCTCTTTTCCCTGGTCCCAGCAGGATTCGGCTCACGCTCCCGAGGGAGTATGATGTGACGGCTGACGGATGCCAGGGGTTCCTACTACAGCTGGAGCTCTACCTGGCGACCGTCCACCCGGCTCCTTCGGGACGTGAGAGCGTGTCCGCCCTCGTCTCCTGCCTCCCAGGCAAAGCTCTGGAGTGGGCCAACGCCGTATGGAGTGAGGGAGACGCAGCGTTGGACCATTACGCAGAGTTCAGTTTTCGAGTTCAGTTTTCGGCGGGTGAACAGCTGTTCCACCTAAGGCAGGAGACGAGGAGCGCGCAGGATTTCGCTTTGGACTTCCGGACCCTGGCCGCCAGCGCGGGATGGAACGACAGGACCCTGATCGATCACTACCGGTGCAGTCTGCGCGAGGACGTCCGTCGGGAGTTGGCCTGCCGAGACACCATCCTCACGTTGGACCAGCTGGTGGACCTGTCCATCCGGCTGGACAACCTGCTGACTGCCCGCGGACGTCCGGATCGGGACCTGTCGGTTCCATCCCCCAGCACCTCCACTCCGACGCCTGCTGGGAGGTGCTGCGCTTAGGGCGACCAGAGGAGGGGCCATTCCCTGCACCATCTGTGGCTGCAGAGGACACACTGCTGGTCGGTGCTGGGGGGGTTCCTCAGGGAGTCGAGGCAGCAGGCAGGGCACTATCATGTCACCCCAGGTGAGTCGGCACCAGGCTCACCCAGAGCCCTCTATTGCTCACATATATATGTGTTTATTTCATTTCCTGAGTTTTCCCCGCATTCCCAGCATAAGGCGCTAGTAGATTCAGGCGCAGCTGGGATTTTTATTGACCGTTCATTTGCCCATAGTTTAGGGATCCCCCTTGTTCCTGTGGATATGCCCTTCCCTGCCCTAGATAGTCGACTATTAGGGTCAGGGCTGATTAGGGAGGCCACCGCTCCACTAGACATGGTTACGCAGGAGGGTCATAAGGAGAGAATCAGTCTCTTTCTTATTGATTCTCCTGCGTATCCCGTGGTGCTGGGCTTACCCTGGTTGGCCTGTCACAACCCCACTATTTCGTGGCAACAGAGGGCTCTCAACGGGTGGTCACGAGAGTGCTCAGGGAGGTGTGTGGGGGTTTCCATCGGTGCGACTACGGTGGAAAGTCCAGACCAGGTCTCCACCGTGGGCATTCCCTCAGAATATGCCGATTTGGCTCTCGCCTTCTGTAAGAAGAGGGCGACTAATATACCACCTCATCGACGGGGGGATTGTGCGATAAATCTCCTGGTAGACGCAGCACTTCCCAGGAGTCACGTGTATCCTCTGTCACAGGAGGAGACGGCGGCTATGGAAACATATGTCTCTGAATCTCTGGGACAGGGATACATTCGGCCCTCCACTTCACCTGCCTCCTCGAGTTTCATTTTTGTGAAGAAGAAGGATGGGGGTCTGTGCCCGTGTATTGACTATCGAGGGATCAATCAGATCACAGTGAGGTACAGCTACCCGCTGCCTCTCATCGCCAGTGCGATCGAGTCAATGCACGCGGCTCGCTTCTTCACAAAATTGGACCTCAGGGGCGCTTACAACCTGGTGCGTATCCGGGAGGGGGACGAGTGGAAGACGCCATTTAGTACCACCTCAGGGCACTATCAGTACCTCGTCATGCCGTACGGGTTGATGAATGCTCCATCAGTCTTCTAGGCCTTTGTTGACTAGATTTTCCGGGACCTGCACGGGCAGGGTGTAGTGGTGTATATCGACGACATTCTGATATACTCCGCTACACGCGCCGAGCATGTGTCTCTGGTGCGCAGGGTGCTTGGTCGACTGTTGGAGTATGACCTGTACGTCAAGGCTGAGAAATGCCTGTTCTTCCAACAGTCCATCTCCTTCCTAGGGTATCGCATTTCCACCTCAGGGGTGGAGATGGAGAGTGACCGCATTGCAGCCGTGCGTAATTGGCCGACTCCCACCACGGTAAAGGAGGTGCAACGGTTTCTAGGGTTTGCCAACTACTACCGGAGGTTTATTCGGTTTTGGTCAGGTAGCAGCTCCCATTACCTCACTGCTGAAGGGGGGACCGGTGCGGCTGCAGTGGTCGGCTGAGGCGGACAGGGCTTTTGGTCACCTGAAGGCTCTGTTTACCTCGGCCCCCGTGCTGGCTCATCCGGATCCCTCTTTGGCTTTCATAGTAGAGGTGGACTGCGTCTGAGGCTGGGATAGGAGCCGTGCTCTCTCAGCGCTCGGGCACACCACCAAAGCTCTGCCCCTGTGCTTTCTTTTTGAAGAAGCTCAGCCCGGCGGAGCGAAATTATGATTTGGGGGACCGGGAGCTGTTGGCTGTTGTCAAGGCTCTGAATGCGTGGAGATATTGGCTTGAGGGGGCTAAACAAACTTTTCTCATCTGGGCTGACCACCGCAATCTGGAGTATATCCGGGGGGCGAGGAGACTGAACCCTCGCCAGGCAAGGTGGGCCATGTTTTTAACCCGTTTTGTTTTCACTCTATCCTACAGAGATGATGTCAGAGATGATACTCTGTGAAGTTAGCATCTTCATTCCCAGAATGCTAAGGCAGACGCACTGTCCCGGATGTATGACACAGAGGAGCGGTCCATGGATCACACTCCCATACTTCTAGCCTCTTGCCTGGGTTTGCCGACTTCCGCCGAAGTCGGTCCCTCTCCTTGTTGTAGGGACGGCGTTCGGTGGTCGACATCACCGGCCTTCTAGCCACCGCTGATCCTCTTTTCATTTTCCATTTGTTTTGTCTTAGTCTTACACACCTGGTTTCACTCACCCAATAACCTGTTTATTATTTAACCCTTTGTTCCCCATGTTTGTTTGTTGTTCTTTGTCGGTCCGTTATTGTGGGCTCGAATATTTTCCTTGTATTTTTGTATTTTGAGTAAAGTATGTTGATTAATTATTTCTTTACACCAGCTACACACAGGACCCCATTACACCTTCATGTGTCAGAGATGATACTCTGTGAAGTTAGCATCTTCATGTGTCAGAGATGATACTCTGTGTAAGTAACACCTTCATGTGCAGAGATGATATCTTCTTGCACTCTGCATGCGTGTAGGCACGAGCCTAATACGTGGTCAGAGATGATACTCTGTAAGTTACGCATCTTCATGTGTCAGAGATGATACTCTGTGAAGTTAAGCAACCTTCATGTGTCAGAGATGAATACTCTGTGAAGTTAGCACCTTCTTGTGTCAGAGATGATACTCTGTGAAGCTAGCATCTATGTGTCAGAGAGATACCTCTGTGAAGTTAGCATCTTCATGTGTCAGAGATGATACTCTGTGAAGTTAGCATCTTCATGTGTCAGAGATGATACTCTGTGAAGTTAAGCACCTTCATGTGTCAGAGATGATACTCTGTGAAGTTAGCATCTTCATGTGTCAGAGATGATACTCTGTGAAGTTAACACCTTCATGTGTCAGAGGTGATACCTGTGAAATTACACCTTCAGTTCAAGATATACTCTGTGAAGTAGCACCTTCATGTTCAGAGAGCACAAAGCAATTCACACCTTATGACAAAAGCTTAAAAATAAATATTGTGTCCTTTCAAAGTCTGGTTCCACTGCACTAACAACCTTCACTGTGTTAAAACACTAACTACCTTCACTGTGTTAAAAACATAAGACTCACTATGTTAAAACACTAAAGACCTTCACTGTGTTAAAAACTAAACCTCACTGTGTTAAACACTAAAGACCTTCACTGTGTTAAAAACACTAACTTACCTCACTGTGTTAAAACACTAAAGACCTTCACTGTGTTAAAACACTAACTACCTTCACTGTGTTAAAACACTAACTACCTTCACTGGTTAAACACTCACTGAAATGAGCCTTCACTGTGTTAAAATAAAGCTTCACTTGTTAAAACCTAACACCTTCACTTGTGTAAAAACACTAAAGACCTTCACTGTGTAAAAACTAAGACCTTCACTGTGTTAAAACCTAAAAGACCTTCACTGTGTTAAAACACTAAAGACCTTCACTGTGTTAAAACACTAAAGACCTTCACTGTGTTAAAACACTAAAGCTTCACTGGTTTAAAACACTAAAGACCTCACTTTGTTAAAACACTAAAGGCCTTCACTTGGTTAAAACACTAAGACCTTCACTGTGTTAAAACACTAAAGACTTCACTGTGTTAAACACTAAAGCCTCATGTGTTAAAACACTAAAGGCCTTCACTTTGTTAAAACACTAAAGACTTCACTGGTTAAACACTAAAGCCTTCACTGTGTAAACACACTAACTACCTTTCACTGTGTAAAACACAAAACTTCACTGTGTTAAAACATAAAGACCTTCACTGTGTTAAAACACTAAAAGACCTTCACTGTGTTAAAACACTAACTACTTCCACTGTGTAAAACACTAAAACCTTCACTGTGTTAAAACACTAAAGGCCTTCACTGTGTAAAACACTAAAGGCTTCACTTTGTTAAAACACTAAAGACCTTCACTCTGTGTAAAACACTAAAGACCTTCACTGTGTTAAAACATACTAACTACCTTCACTGTGTTAAAACACTAAAGACCTTCACTGTGTTAAAACACTAAAGACCTTCACGTGTTAAAACACTAAAGACCTTCACTGTGTTAAAACACTAACTACCTTCACGTGTGTAAAACACTAAACCTTCACTGTGTTAAAACACTAAAAGACCTTCACGTGTTTAAAACACAAAGACCTTCACTGTGTTAAAACACTAAAGCCTTCACTGTTAAAACACTAAAGGCCTTCACTGTGTTAACACTAAAGACCTTCACTGTGTAAAAACTAAAGACCTTCACCTGTGTAAAACACTAAAGACTTACACGTGTTTTAAAACACTAACGACTTCACTGTGTTAAAACACTAAAGACCTTCACTGTGTTAAAACACTAAAGGCCTTCACTGGTTAAAACACTAAAGACCTTCACTGTGTTAAAACACTAAAGACCTTCACTGTGTTAAAACACTAAAGACCTTCACTGTGTTAAAACACTAAAAGACCCTTCACTGTGTTAAAACACTAAAGCCTTCACTGTGTTAAAAACACTAAAGCTTCACTGTGTTAAAACACTAAAGACCTTCACTGTGTTAAAACACTAAAGACCTTCACTGTGTTAAAACACTAAAGACCTTCACTGTGTTAAAACACTAAAGGCTTCACTGTGTTAAACACTAAAGACCTTCACTGGTTAAAAATACTAAAGACCTCACTGTGTTTAAAACACTAAGACCTTCACTGTGTAAAACACAAAGCCTCACTGTGTTAAAAACACTAAAGACCTTCACTGTGTAAAACAACAAACCTTCATTGTGTAAAACACTAAAAGTTCACTGTGTTAAGAACGCCACAATAAAATGTCGTCGTTCGCTTTGCCTGAGTCTCAAATGGCACCCTATTCCCTATTTAGTGCACTGCTTTTGACCAGGGCGTATTCTTTTTACCAGAACCCTATTATAACTCTATGGACCATGCTCAGAATTAGTGCAGCAAATCCCTAAAAAGGTGTCATTTGAATGAATGTGCTGCGTTGGGTTAGAAGTTAAACACCCTGTACACACATGGCCTTTCTGTTTCATTCAACCAGATTGGACGGGAATGAAAATACTTCCTGTTCTCCCGTCGGCCCCATTGCTGCACACTGCTCACTGCTGCCCAAACACACACACACACACACACAGACACACACCACACACGCAAACACACACACACCATGCTGCATAATGCTCACTGCTGCCCACACACACACACACACACACTCACACCCAAACAGACACACCCGCAAACAGACACACACACACGCAAACAGACACACACACACGCAAACAGACACACAGACACACACAACACACACACACAACACACACACACACACGCAAACACACACACACCATGCTGCATACTGCTCACTGCTGCCCAACACACACCACACACACACACACCACACACACGCAAACAGACCCACACGCAAACAGACACCACACACACGCAAACAGACACACACACACGCAAAAGACACACACACACACACACACACACACACAACACACACACCACACACACAACCCCACACACACACACACACACACACACACAACACACACACACACACACACACACACACACACACACACACACACACAACACACACGCAAACACACACACCATGCTGCTCACTGCTCACTGCTCACTGCTGCCCAAACACATACACACACACACACACACACACACACACACACACACACACACGCAAACAGACACACACACACACGCAAAACAGACACACACACACACGCAAACACACACACACACACACACCAACACCATGCTGCCTCACTGCTCAGACCTGTCCAACACTAATCAGAAAGAACAACTGTTATTGTGTGTGTGTGTGTGTGTGTGTGTGTGTGTGTGTGTGTGTGTTGTGTGTGTGTGTGTGCTGATGTGTGTGTGGTGTAGGTGTGTGGGTGTGTGTGTGTGTGTGGTGTGCGTGTGCGTGTGTGTGTGTGCAGCCTTCATGTTGAACACCTGCCCAGAGCCGAGCCTAGCGTTAAGGCAGTCAGTGTGGGTCAGTGCAGATGGTTCAGGTGAGTCCTACTCTCCTGGTGCACCTGTCCTCTGGACAGAACAGCACCTGGGCGCCTGGCAACACAGGGGGAATCCAGCCAAGAGAAAGAGCACAGAACAACTGACAATCCAAAATGGCACCCTATTCCCAATATAGTGCACTACTTTAGACCAGAGCCCTATGGCACCCTATTCCCTATATAATGCACGACTTTAGACCAGAACCCTATGGGCCCTGGTCAAAGGGAGTGCACTATGCTGTTTGGGACCCACACGGGCTATGGGCCCTGGTCAGAAATAGTGCACTATATACAATGCCTATTCATCCCCCTTGGCGCTTTTCCTATTTTGTTGCACTACAACCTGTAATTTAAAAAGATTTTTATTTGGATTTCATGTAAATTATATTAAAAAAATTCTTGAGGGAAACCTGTTTCAGTCTTCCAGAGATTTGAGACTGGGACGGAGGTTCACCATCCAGCAGGACAATGACCCTAAGCATACTGCTAAAGCAACTGTTGAGTGGTTTAAGGGGAAACATTTAAATGTCTTGGAATGGCCTAGTCAAAGCCCACTGTTTCACAAGAAAAAATATTTTGCATCTTCAAAGTGGTAGGCATGTTGTGTAAATCAACATGCCTACCATGCTTACAAACCCCCCGAAATCCATTTTAATTCCAGGTTATAAGGCAACAAATAGGAAAAATGCCAAGGGGGTGATTAGTTTTGCAAGCCACTGTTGGTCATAAGAGGCGGTAGCAGCAACTTTATGTACAAATAGGTTCCAAAACAATGTGAAAAAAACAAACAAAATACCACAGTTGGTTATGAGCCAGTAAAATGGCTGCAATCCCCTCCGGCGCCATTAGTTGTAAAATGATACATTGATCAGGTAAAAATATAGATATGTACAGTGATCAGCCAGTTCTCAAACTACTGTATATATGTTAACATGGCACATCATCATTTTTTTGTGTCAGTAGTTATTAGTTTTGAGCAGTTTTAATAAGTGATAGTTACTAGTATTGTTAACGAATTCCAAAGAAGTTATATAAAAAGTAAAGGGAATATTGCATTTTGGAAAGTAGACACTTAGATTGAATATGTATCTAATTTGAAAGAGTGATTTGGTGAACAAATGAACAAGTGACTTTGTAAAAAAAAAATTTTTTTTGTACTCAGTCAGTTGAAAAGGTGCTTAGAGTTGTGAAAATGTACCACAAACTTGTGAAAATTGCATCAAAGTGATTGAAAAAAATAAAATGTAATAGTCAAATATGGTTTGCAAAATTATCTTTACCATCGAATATTCTTTATATTCAGCACTTCAAAAATAACAGTTTTGAAATGTGTATCTTGTATTTTGTGCTTTTGGATGAAAATGGTAGTTAAAATGACTAAATGGTGATGTACAACTAGAGATACATTTCCTTATCTGATGTATAGGGGACTAAACTAAATGTTCTCAAGGGTATATAACAGAAAATGTTGATTTATCATGAATGACTCAAGGGTGAAAGATGCGTGAAATCACCAATGAATGCACAATCAAAGGCTCTGAACGCAAAGATAGGGGAGCATTACAAGTGTTATCAGTTTAGAGCCTTTGTAATTAGTGTTTCTAAAATATACCACTTACATCTGGAGGGAAAAAACAAAAATAATTAGTCCACAGCCATTATCAAAGGCTTTATATTGTAAATGCATGGATTAGACAAGGGAATGTAATATTATTCCCGTGGTTTTAGTATTTCCTAATACTCTTGAATAACATTACAGGTAACAGGTATTCTTCCAGGGACTTAAATACACAGGGTAGGAAATAACGTAGGTGATTGCAACAAGGAAGTAACTACAGCAGTACAGCCAATTACACAGCGGTAGCATTGTAAGTGGGCTAATGGGGAATAGTCAATGATGTCTCTCCTTCCTGATCATCTGACTCTATTCTCTTCATTATTATTGGCCAACATATGTATCCCTAATGGCACCCTGTCCTCTATCTAGTGCACTACCTTTGACCAGAACCCTGTTCCCTATATAGTGCACTACCTTTGACCAGAACCCTGTTCCCTATCCAGAGAAGATACATAGAACAGGTGATACCTGTATCAACTGATAAGCAGTCACACTAGAACAGGTGATACTGTATCCAGGTGATAAGCAAGTCACTAGAACAGGTGAACTAGTATCAACTGATAAGAGTCACATAGAACAGGTGATTCTGTATCAGGTGATAAGAGTCACATAAAACGGTGATAACTGTACAAACTGAATAAGAGTCACATAGAACAAGTGATTCCTGATCATCAGGTGATAACGATCAAATAGAACAGGTCAGATACTGTCCACTCATAAAGCAGGAGTCACAAGAACACGGCTGATTCATGTATCACGACTCAGATTGAAACAGAGATAGCATACTGTATATAGATGGTATGAGTGATTTTGTATAACAGGTAAAAAGATAGAAAGGTTATTACTAGTATCGGGATGATAAGAGTCCAAATAAGAACAGGTGATTCTGTATCACGTGTGGATAAGCACTCACATAGAAACGGTGGGAGGTACTGTATAACTGATAAGATGACATAGAACAGTGATATCTGTATCAGACTGATTATAGAGTCACATAGAACAAGGTGATTTACTGTACTCAGGTGATCAAGCAGTCACAATAGAAAGGTGATACTGGTATCAACTGAGTAAGAGTCACATAGAACAGGTGATTCTGTATCAGGTGAATAAAGAAGTCAACATAAAATACAGGTAGATACTGTAAATCAACTGATAAGAGATCACATTAGAAACAAGGTTGAATTCTGTATCATGCAGGTGATTAAGAAGTCACATAGAACAGGTGGAACGTATCACTGATAAGAAGTCACATTTAGAAGCAGCGTTGAATTCTGTATCAGGTGATAAGAGTCACATAGAAAACAGGTGATACTATGTACAACATGATAAGAGTCACATGAAACAGGTATTCTGTATCAGGTATAAGAGTCCACATAGAAACTGGTGATCACTGTATAACTGATAAGAGTCACAAATAGAAGAGGTGAAATCTTCCTTATAAAGTTGCATGGAGAGAAAACTGGCAATCTACAACACGTGCTACCTTCTTTACAGGAGCCAACTGCTGACCAACAACCACAATCTATCTGAAATGATTTCTCTACGTAATGTTCTGTATCAGGATAATGAAATCTCCTACGTATGCTTCTGTTAAGGATACATGAATCTCCTACGTATGCTTCTGTTAAGGATAATGCAATCTCCTACATACAAGTATGGCTGTATAAGGATAATGAAAATCTCCTACATACAGTATCGGTCTGTATAGGAATAAATGAAATCCCCTACGTAATGTTCTGTGTAAGGAATAAATGAAAAATCTCTACGTAATGTTCTGTATAAAAGGATATGATTTCTACGTATAGTTCTGTGGTATGATAATGAAATCTCACTTAACGTATGTCTACTTGTATAAGCGATACATGAATCTCCGACGTAATGTTCTGTATATAAGGATAATGAATCTCCTAACGTATGTTCTGTAATACAGGATACATACAGAACTCCTACGTATGCTTCTGTATAAGGATATGAACTCTCCTACGTATGCAGTTCTGTAATAAGGGCATAATGAATCCTCCTAACGTAATGTTTGTATAGAGGATAATGAATCTCCCGACGTATGTTCTGTATAAGGATCATGAATTCACTATCAGTTGTTCTGTATAAGGATACAATGAATCTTCCTACGTATGTTCCTGTAAAAGGATAATGAATCTCCTACGTATGTTCTGTATCAAGGATAATGAATCTCCTACGTATGTATTACTGATATAAGGATAATGAATCTCCATACGTATGTTCCTGTACTAAGGATAATTGAATCTCCTCACGTATGGTTCTGTATAAAGGAAATAATGAAATTCCTACGTATGTTCTGTATCAAGGATAATGAAATCTCCTACGTATGTTCTGTATATAGGATAATGAATCTCCTACGTATCGTATCTGTATAAGGATAATGAAGTCTCCTACATAATGTTCTGTACCTAAGGATAATCGAAATCTCCTTACTGTATGTTCTGTGTAAGGATAAAATGAATCTCGACGTAATGTATCTGTATAAAGGATATGATCTCCTAACGAATGTATTCTGTGTAAGGATAAATGACCAATCTGGAAAGACATCTTTCTCACACATGCTCAACACACCATCCAGTGGACATACCAAACATTTATTAAAATTCATATGGCGACAATAAAATGTGCTTTAATAGTAATTTGAAAATTCACCCATTTGATGATTGTTTAGATTTTTTTGCCCAGCATACTCGTGAAATGATACCAAGCATAACCTGTGACCAACTGCAAGCCAAAAGTGATTGAAAAAAAATAACCCGTAACACATAACAACCATTTTGTGTTTTAACAGCTAGAAACATGGCGTCTGAGATTGAAACAACAGGAGACCTCTCTATACACTAGTGTCAGACCAAGGTGAAACATCCAAAGGTCTATAACCGAGTTGTAAACAAAAACATTTCAAAAGGCTGCAAAAAGCAAACAGTCCTATAGGGGCGAAAAGAAGAAAGGGGAGCTGGTACTCAACTAGTGTAGCTGCTTGTGTGTGTCTGAAGTTGAAAGACTTTTGCTCTTCAGACATGTTCCCATACCAGTAGACAATAACAACATCAGCCAAGCGAGGTCACGCTGCATGGGTTGACACATGCAGTTGCACCAAGTCAGCACATTGGGTTTTTATTCTTCATTTAGTATTATGGGACAACCACGTACCACAGTCGTAGCTCAGTACTTTCATCTAACAGATCGCGAGGTGGGACGAAACCACGTACCCACATCATAAGTCAGTACATTCCATCTAACAGATAGCGAGGCTGGGACAACCACGTAACCACAGTCATTAAAGTCATACCATTCATCACTACAGCATGCGAGGTGGGAACAACACAACCATATCACAGTCATCAGTCAGTACAACTTCATCTACAGATTAGCGAGGTCGCGGACCAACCACAATATCACAGTTCGTAGTCCAGTACTTCATCTACAGATAGCCGAGGTGAGACACACACACTATCACAATCCATCCAGTATCAAGTACATTCATACTACAGATAGCCCGAGGTGAACAACCATGGTACCACAGCTCCATCATGTCAACCTACACATTGCATCTAAGATACGCGAGGTGGGACAACGCACGTACACCAGTCATAAGTCAGTACATTCATCATACAGAATAGCGAAGGCTGGGACAACCACGTACCACATGTAGTTAAGTAGTCAGTATGCTTACTTCAGTAACTACAGATAGGCGAGGAAGCCCATGGAGAAGCATGACACCAACGACAACGAGTAGGATCGGTAGTGCAGTGACATGTCATCTCAGAGACTTAGGTGTGGAATCAGACCACAGTCCACAGCAACAGTCAAATAAATTATCTACAGATAGCTAGTTGGGACAAACCACGTACCACGTCACTAGTCAGTAACATTCATTAGTCAAGATAGCTATGGTCGAGACAACACGTATCACAGTCTAGTAGTAATTAAATCTACAGACAGCTAGCGTGAGACAACCAACATATTCACAGTCATAGTAAAGTACACAGAGATTATCCTCTCTCTATTCAAACACACACGAAGTCTCCTCTCTCATTTAAACACACCCAGAGACTCGTCCTCTCTCTATTCCAACACAGAGACTCTCCCTCTTCTATTCACAACAGAAGACTCCTCCTCTTCTCTATTCAACACAGAGACTCCCTCTCTTCTATTTCAACACACGAGGACATCTCCTCCTCTCTAATTCAACACAGGAAGCGTTCTGGTCTCCTCTCTCTATTCAACACAGAGACTCTCCTCTCTACTATTCACACACAGGACTTCTCCTAGGTGACCTCTGAGCTTCTATACAGCAGCCACGGGGATCGTCTCCTCTTCGTCTATGTCGAACTGAACGACGAGGTATTCGACATTCTCCTTCTCTCTATTCAAGCACAGAGACTGGTGTCTTGACAATCGTGAAGTGCCTCTCTCTCTCTATTCAACACAAGAGCGAAACTCTCCTCTATCTCTATTCACCAACAACCTCTGCTGTGTGCAGTTTCACGAGACATCTCCCTCTCTCTA
>NW_019945120.1:33955-35756 GCF_002910315.2 Salvelinus sp. IW2-2015
CCTAAAGTGCACTACCTTTGTTACGCTAGAACCCGATGTTCCCTATATAGTCACTACCTTTGACAGCCCTATCCCATATCTAGCACTATGTGAGGACTACTTTGACACAAGATCACCTATTCCCGTATCTAGTGCACTACCTTGACCAGAACCCTAGTTCGCTATATAGTGCACAGTACCTTTGACCAAGAACCCTGTTCGCTATATAGTGCACTACCTTTGACCAAACCTGTTCCTAGATAAGTGCAACTACCTTTGACAAACTGGTTCCTATATAGTGCACTAAGCACCTTTTGACAAACCGCTCCCTATTATGTCACTAGCTTTGACCAGACCTTTCCCTATCTAGTGCACTACTTTTGACCAGAAACCCTATTCCTATATAGTGCACTACCTTGACCAGAACCCTGTTCCCCTATAAGTGCACTACCTTTGACAACAGAACCCTGTTCCCATATAGTGCACTGTACCTTGTGACAGAACCTGTTCCCTATATAGTGCAACTACCTTTGACCAGAACCCTGTCCCGTAAATAGTGCACTACCTTTGACCAGACCGCTGGTTCCATAAACATAGTGCACCTATCCTTTGACCAGAACCGCTATTCCCTCTAGTGCACTATCCTTTGACCGAGATCCGCTGTCCCTATTTACGTGCACGTACCTTTTGACCAGAACCCTGTTCCCTAATAGTGCATACTTTGAGCCAGACCTGTTCCCTATCTATGCACACCTTTGACCAGAACCTGTCGATCCCCTTACAGACTACCCTATGTGCACTACCTGACCAGACCCTATTCCTATCTAGTGCACACCTTTGAACCAGAACCCTATTCCCTATCTTAGGTGCACACGCTTTGACCAAACCCTTTATTTTCTATTCAACACACAGAGACTCTCCTCTCTCTATTCAACACACAGAGACTCTCCTCTCTCTATTCAACACACAGAGACTCTCCTCTCTCTATTCATCAACACACAGATACTCTCCTCTCTCTATTCAACACAGAGAGGATTAAAGCATGCTGATCGTTATGTGATGTTGTGTAGTGTCGTGTCGTGTCATGTTGGGGAGCAAGTTGTAAATCCTGACAAGTAGAACCTGATCTCAACGTAATTGCGAGATATTTTGGATTAGTCGGTTGTTTCTTCCACATGCAACATTTTTTAGGATTTATTTTAATTAAAAGCTGCTCCTTTTTTTCTCTCTCACTAGCAGTCTTAGGTTTCGTCTGAAATGACACATTTTTCCACACGTAGCGCACTACCTTTTGACCAGAGCTCTGGAGAAGTGCACTAAAAGGAATAGGGATCTATTTTGGGATACATCCTTTTTGATTCATTCTGCTTCTATAATGAGTCTCTTCTAAACTACTCTTAGGTTTAGTCTGAAATGACACATTTTTAAAACTACTAAACTACTCTCTTTTAATGTTTAAAATTAATGTTTACGACTGTAATTCCATATTTTCACCGATTTTTTTACTTATTGATTAGCTGCCGATTGTTTCGTAACGTCGTATTGATAATCCTTGGCATCGTCTGGCCTTCCGTCTGTGTGGTACAGAGTAAAACACGACAACAAGAGAGACCCAGAAACTGGGACAGCAGGCGTCTGAACAGTGCAATTACATCATGTAACAACCCAAAATTACATGTATTGTGTAGTGGAATGAGGCAGCAAATTGGCACCGCTGGAGAAGACGTCCTGCCGTGTTGTTTTAATGCCTTTTGGACTAAAGAAAAACAGTATTTTAATGCCTTTTGGACTAAAGAAAAACAGTATTTTAATGCCTTTTGGA
>NW_019945120.1:36707-40243 GCF_002910315.2 Salvelinus sp. IW2-2015
GTCTGGCCTTCCGTCTGTGTGGTACAGAGTAAAACACGACAACAAGAGAGACCCAGAAACTGGGACAGCAGGCGTCTGAACAGTGCAATTACATCATGTAACAACCCAAAATTACATGTATTGTGTAGTGGAATGAGGCAGCAAATTGGCACCGCTGGAGAAGACGTCCTGCCGTGTTGTTTTAATGCCTTTTGGACTAAAGAAAAACAGATTTTTAATGCCTTTTGGACTAAAGAAAAACAGTATTTTAATGCCTTTTGGACTAAAGAAAAACATATTTTAATGCCTTTTGGACTAAAGAAAAACAGTATTTTAATGCCTTTTGGACTAAAGAAAAACAGTATTTTAATGCCTTTGGACTAAAGAAAAACAGTATTTTAATGCCTTTTGGATTAAAGAAAAACAGTAGTTTAATGCCTTTTGGACTAAAGAAAAACAGTAGTTTAATGCCTTCTGGACTAAAGAAAAACAGTAGTTTAATGCCTTCTGGACTAAAAAAAAACAGTAGTTTAATGCCTTCTGGACTAAAGAAAAACAGTAGTTTAATGCCGGTCCCGTGTGGCTCAGTGGTAGAGGCCATGTGCCGCTTGCACGCCGGTTTGGGTTCATTCCCCACGGGGGGACCAGGATGAATATGTATGAACTTTCCAATTTGTAAGTCGCTCTGGATAAGAGCGTCTGCTAAATGATGTAAATGTAAATGTTTTGGACTAAAGAAAAACAGCCTTTTGGATTAAAGAAAAACAGTAGTTTAATGCCTTTTGGACTAAAGAAAAACAGTAGTTTAATGCCTTCTGGACTAAAGAAAAACTGTATTTTATTTAACAGTATTTTATTTTAACCCATAAAGTGTTATCTGAGGTATAGCGTAACGGGTTACAGTCTACCACCCATTAAGGGTTATCTGAGGTATAATGTAACGGGTTGTAGTCTACCACCCATACCGGGTTATCTGAGGTATAGTGTAACGGGTTATAATATAATGCTATGTTTTGGACATGCTCATAAAATGAACAAGGTCCCTGTGAATCAGATGGAGTTGTTTGACTCCTGCTGAAATATAATGAATCAGAATCAGATGGAGTTGTTTGACTCCTGCTGATATATAATGAATCAGAATCAGATGGAGTTGTTTGACTCCTGCTGATAGGGAATGAATCAGAATCAGATGGAGTTGTTTGACTCCTGCTGATATGTAATGAATCAGAATCAAATGGAGTTGTTTGACTCCTGCTGATATATAATGAATCAGAATCAGATGGAGTTGTTTGACTCCTGCTGATATGTAATGAATCAGAATCAGATGGAGTTGTTTTGACTCCTTCTGATATAAAATTAACTAGAATCAGATGTGAGTTTCACCTGAGGTCCTTGGCTACCACCGAGGCCTTCACCTCAGCCACCGTGATCAGAGTTAATTATTAACAGACGTGAACGCAGCAACCTTGAATCGTGTGTAGTTTCCTCCCCTCTAACGTTTCAAGTTAACGCCTTCCGCCTCGTCAATGGTCGTACGTTTCCACCTTCGTTCGCCTCCACCACATTCACACCCAGCTGCGTCCGCGCAGGCGAATCACTAAGGGTATAACTGAGGTATCAACTCAAGGTATCAACTGAGGTATCAACTCAAGGTATCAACTGAGGTATCAACTCAAGGTATCAACTGAGGTATCAACTCAAGGACCCGAACTACAAACGTTTTAAAATAAGAAAACACACTGCATACACTTGAACCTAACATTCCATGGGTCAATAATACAGCTCTAGTGAGGCAGACCCTGATATCCTAATGGTCTTTAAACAACCTGAGAGATCCTCACAACATCAGTTAGTCAGTGAGCTGAGCAGAGATATCATATGATATAGAGAGTGTGACTGAGGTCCTTAGTCTACCGAGGATTACAGTTGCTTTCTCTAAGCAATTGCTGCTATCCTGTCACCAAGGGACCATCGTACCTTGACCTTTGACCCAGACATGGGATGTGCTCGGGAGAGAGGGAGGACGCTACAGCTATTTTAGGTCAGAGGCATTGTTCTGCGCTGCGATGTGCTGTACAGTAACAGTACCACAGAGCTGAACCCCCCAGCATGCACTCTGATTATAAACATAACAGATTGCAACACAGATCAGGCTGTTGTCCTCCAATGGGATGACGGGAGAACCTCAGGGATATCCATAAAACACGGAAGGCAGTGAAATAACACAGTTTGGCACCTCCCATTTCTGTGGGTTTCAAACATTTAAAAATAAACCAAGTAAAACAGAAATATCTGATTAAACATAATTCCATATGGTATATTTTTGGTGTATTATTGTTTTATTTTCACACAGTTGTTTATTATTGTGGAGGCAATGGATTGCTGTGGATGGACAGAAAGGTTTAGACTGGGTTGAGGTCAGTCAGAGGGATACTGTGATGGTGGACTGATAGCCAGAGGAAGTACGTCTGCCTGTCCGGCAGATGGATGGACGGATGCACAGGGCTGGGATGATCAGAGGAATAAGATAGACCTATAGCCAGGGGATTTATGTCCAACATGCCAAGGTTTCAGGGTGCTCGTGGTGGAAGCGTTGCTGCAGATGGACATATAGCCTGTAGATACATGTGTCCTGTAGGCAGAGGGTTCCAGAGGGTTTCAGACCAGGCCATGCATCGCTGATGTGTCTCCAGGACCTTTAAACCACTCGGCCCTCTCCGGAGCCTCCAGGACACTATATGAGAGGTAATGAACCATTAGAACACAGCTGGTGTTGGTCCGGGCAGCCCCCAAGTTACCCACACTAGACTACGGAGAGAGGTCAGCTTTACACTGAAATGGGTTTCGGGTTAAAGTACATTGCCCAAAACTGCCCGAATTGAAAGACAAATCTCTGTGTAAACTGACTAAAACTATAACAAACTGGGGTTGTTCTGGACTTAGCTAACCTTGACCATCGGGATGGGTAGAGGGACAGCAGGAAAAACCAAATACTGTAAACAAAGAAATGATGACGGATGACTTTTAAACTGACGGTGAACTTGTTAATTTGAAGCTGAGCTAAAGCCCTTTTGTCGATGTTTCCACTCCTGTTTCCCTGGGCTCCACTATGTTTCCCCTCCTGTTTCCCTGGGCTCCACTATTTTTCCACTCCTGTTTCCCTGGGCTCCACTATGTTTCCCTTCCTGTTTCCCTGTGGGCTCCACATGTTCCCCTCCTGTTTTCCTAGGGCTCCACTATGATTTCCCCTCCTGTTTCCCTGGGCTCCACTATGTTTCCCCTGCTGTTTCTCTGTGGCTCCACTATGTTTCCCCTCCTGTTTCCCTGGGCTCCACTATGTTTCCCCTCTGTTTCCCTGGGCTCCACTATGTTTCCCTCCTGTTTCCCTGGGCTCCACTATGTTTCCCTCCTGTTTCCCTGGGCTCCACTATGTTTCCCTCCTGTTTCCCTGGGCTCCACTATGTTTCCACTCCTGTTCCCTGGGCTCCACTATGTTTCCCTCCTGTTTCCCTGGGCTCCACTATGTTTTCCCTGCTGTTTTCCCTGTTGGCTCCATA
>NW_019945120.1:41767-52520 GCF_002910315.2 Salvelinus sp. IW2-2015
TTTCCCTCCTTTTCCCTGGGCTCCACTATGTTCCCCTCCTGTTTCCCTGGGCTCCACTATGTTTCCCCCTCCTGTTTCCCTGGGCTATACTATGTTTCCACTCCTGTTTCCCTGGGCTCCACTATGTTTCCACTCCTGTTTCCCTGGGTCCACTATGTTTCCCCTCCTGTTTCCCGGGCTCCACTATGTTTCCACTCCTGTTTCCCTGGGCTCCACTATGTTTCCCCTCCTGTTTCCCTGGGCTCCACTATGTTTCCACTCCTGTTTCCCTGGGCTCCACTATGTTTCCCTCCTTTTCCCTGGGCTCCACTATGTTCCCCTCCTGTTTCCCTGGCTCCACTATGTTTCCCCTCCTGTTTCCCTGGGCTCCACTATGTTTCCCCTCCTGTTTCCCTGGCTCCACTATGTTTCCCCTCCTGTTTCCCTGGGCTCCACTATGTTTCCCCTCCTGTTTCCCTGGGCTCCACTATGTTTCCCCTCCTGTTTCCCTGGGCTCCACTATGTTTCCCCTCCTGTTTCCCTGGGCTATTTACTATGTTTCCACTCCTGTTTCCCTGGGCCTCCACTATGTTTCCACTCCTGTTTTCCCTGGGCTCCACTATGTTCCACTCCACAACCAAAGTGAATCAATGACAATTATACAAAATCAATTATTATAGATGGTGGGAAAGCAAAGCAGAGCACATCTCATCCATTAATGTACAGAGAGGTGGAGGGTAACCCAGGACAACGAGAGGTGGAGGGTAACCCAGACAACGAGAGGTGGAGGGTAACCAGACAATGAGAGTGGAGGTAACCCAGGACAATGAGAGGTTAAGGGTAACCAAGGAGAGGTGGGGTAACCCAGGACAATGAGAGGTGGAGGGTAACCCAGGACAACGAGAGGTGGAGGGTAACCCAGGACAATGAGAGGTGGAGGGTAACCCAGGACAATGAGAGGTTAAGGGTAACACAAGGAGAGGTGGAGGGTAACCCATGACAATGAGAGCTGGAAGGTAACCCAGGACAACGAGAGGTGGAGGGAACCCAGGACAATGAGAGGTGGAGGGTAACCCAGGACAATGAGAGGTGGAGGGTAACCCTGACAATGAAGGTGGAGGGTAACCCAGGACAATGAGAGATGGAGGGTAACCCAGGACAATGAGAGGTGGAGGGTAACCCAGGACAATGAGAGTGGAGGGAACCCAGGACAATGAGAGGTGGAGGGTAACCAAGGAGAGGTGAGGGTAAGCCAGGACAATGAGAGGTGGAGGGTAACCAAGGAGAGGTGGAGGGTAACCAAGGAGAGGTGGAGGGTAAGCCAGGACAATGAGAGGTGGAGGGTAACCAAGGAGAGGTGAGGGTAACCAAGGAGACGTGGAGGGTAACCAAGGACAATGAGAGATGGAGGGTAACCAAGGACATTGAGAGGTGGAGGTAACCAATGAGAGGTGGAGGGTAACCAAGGACATTTTAAGAAATGGAGGGTAACCAAGGACAATGAGAGGTGGAGGGTAAACCAAGGAGAGATGGAGGGTAATGAGGGATGGGGTAGGATGGGTAGGATGGTGAGGGGGGATTGGGTAGGATGGGGAGGGGGTAAGTAAATGATTTCTCCTAAAATACTGATTTAATCACAGTATGTATTTTCCCAACTTGGGATGGAATAAGGATGGCGATAACATTAAACAAAATCGATTATTTTCACCCCAATAATAATATTTTTACCCCCTTCCTGTTCTCCGTCCCCTAAAAGGCACACCAAATTCCTCCCTTGTGAGTCTCTAATAACAAGGAAAAAATGGTTCTTCCTGTTTGTCACCGTCTGTTCTCCTCACTTCTCCTCATCCCACGGGGCTCTGCACCAATATCCTGACTTGCCACTGTGTTTATTTGCATTTATGTGCATCATTAGACACTCACAAGGGGGATTTGGTGAGGCTTTTTGGAGATGGGAGGAAAGTGCAGAGCTAGTTAATGAATGAAAGAGAAAATAGGAGGAGGAAAGGAGGGGGGACTTCTTTTGGGGAATTCAGTGGAGAGAAAAGCATGCTTATTCGAAATGAGTTGTTTTTCACTGGAGCCTCTGAACTTAGTGACATTCAAAAAGAAGAGCATTCTCTCCCTCTCTCCCTCCTTGTCTCTCTCTCTCTCTCCCTCTCTGTCTCTCTCTCTCTCTCCCTCTCTGTTCTCTGTCTCTCTCTCTCTCTCTATCCCTCTCTCTCCCTCTCTCCCTATCTCCCTCTCCCTCTCTCCCTCTCCCTCTCTCCCTCTCCCTCTCTCCCTCTCTCTCTCCCCTCTCTCTCTTCCCCCATCTCTCTCTCCTCTCTCTTCTCTCTCTCTCCCTCTCTCTCTCTCTCTCTCCCTCCTCTCTCCCTCTCTTCTCCCCCCTCTCTCTCTCTCTGTCTCTCTCCCTCTCTCTCTCTCCCCTCTCTCTCTCTCCCTCTCTCTCCCTCTCTCTCTCTCCCTCTTTCCCTCTCTCTCTCCCTCTCTCCCTCTCTCTCCGTCTCTCTCTCCCTCTCCCTCTCTCTCCCCCTCTCTCCCCCTCTCTCTCCCTCTCTCTCTCCTCTCTCTCTCCCCCTCTCCTCTCAGTGAATCTTAACTACACCATTTAACACCAACCTTGAGCCTAGGCTTTACATTTTATTACCAAATAACGGCGAGACGGAGAAAGTTGTTAGAGGAAAATTTCAAAAATATTCATCAACAATGCACTAGTTTTCTTTTAGAACATTCTTGAATAATAAAATGACTACAATTTTGAGCCTCAGGCAGAACAATTATTAATCTTGTATCCACACAAAGCCAATCATAGCAGCTATGAATATAATGAGTTAGATGGAGGCATAGCAGCTATGATATATGTGTTAGATGGAGTCATAGCAGCTATGAATATATGTGTTAGATGGAGTCATAGCAGCTAGAATATATGTGTTAGATGGAGTCATAGCAGCTATGAATATAATGTGTTAGATGGAGTCATAGCAGCTATGAATATAATGTGTTAGATGGAGTCAAGCAGCTATGAATATATGTGTTAGATGGAGTCATAGCAGCTATGATATATGTGTTAGATGAGCATAGCGTATGAATATATGTGTTAGATGGAGTCATAGCAGCATGAATATATGTGTTAGATGGAGTCATAGCAGCTATGAATATAATGTGTTAGATGGAGTCAAGCAGCTATGAATATAATGTGTTAGATGGAGTCATAGCAGCTATGAATTTAATGTGTTAGATGGAGTCATAGCAGCTATGAATATATGTGTTAGATGGAGTCATAGCAGCTATGAATATAATGTGTTAGATGGAGTCATAGCAGCTATGAATTAATGTGTAGATGGAGTCATAGCAGCTATGAATATATGTGTTAGATGGAGTCATAGCAGCTATGAATATAATGTGTTAGATGGAGTCATAGCAGCTATGAATATATGTGTTAGATGGAGTCATAGCAGACTATGAATATAATGTGTTAGATGGAGTCATAGCAGCTATGAATATATGTGTTAGATGGAGTCATAGCAGCTATGAATATAATGTGTTAGATGGAGTCATAGCAGCTATGAATATAATGTGTTAGATGGAGTCATAGCAGCTATGAATATATGTGTTAGATGGAGTCATAGCAGCTATGAATATATGTGTTAGATGGAGTCATAGCAGCTATGAATATAATGTGTTAGATGGAGTCATAGCAGCTATGATTATAATGTGTTAGATGGAGTCATAGCAGCTATGAATTTATGTTAGATGGAGTCATAGCAGCTATGAATATATGTGTTAGATGAGTCATAGCAGCTATGAATATATGTGTTAGATGGAGTCATACCAGCTATGAATATAATGTGTTAGATGGAGTCATAGCAGCTATGAATATATGTGTTAGATGGAGTCATAGCAGCTATGATTATAATGTGTTAGATGGAGTCATAGCAGCTATGAATTTATGTGTTAGATGGAGTCATAGCAGCTATGAATATAATGTGTTAGATGGAGTCATAGCAGCTATGAATATATGTGTTAGATGGAGTCATAGCAGCTATGAATATAATGTGTTAGATGGAGTCATAGCAGCTATGATTATAATGTGTTAGATGAGTCATAGCAGCTATGAATTTATGTGTTAGATGGAGTCATAGCAGCTATGAATATATGTGTAGATGGAGTCATAGCAGCTATGAATATAATGTGTTAGATGGAGTCATAGCAGCTATGATTATAATGTGTTAGATGGAGTCATAGCAGCTATGAATATATGTGTTAGATGGAGTATAGCAGCTATGAATATATGTGTTAGATGGAGTCATAGCAGCTATGAATATATGTGTTAGATGCAATCAGTGTTACAATAGACAGATATCCTGAAAAGACTTGCTTCTATCAGGGCGTTCAAACATCTTTCCTGCTCCCTCGCGGTTAAGGAATGCTCTTATAATTGATGTATCGTCTCCGGGACTGAAAACCTTTTGAAATCCTTCCCTGTGACAAAATGACCAAAGTATCTCCTCTCTCTCTATATTACTCTCTACCAGCTCTTTATGAGAGGTGAAAGGTTTGTCCTGTCCTTTATGAAGAAGACTGATTCACTCTGCTTCTTCTCTCACTGTGTTTATGTCAGACTGAACTCTTGGCGCTTTTCTAAACATATATATATATTTTTTTATTTTTTTATTTTTATTATTCCGCTCAGGAGGGAATCTGAACTCTGTGGCCCTTGGTCTTCTTTATAGGGACTTTGTCTCGTTGCGACAGCCAAGGCAGACGCCCACAATATCTCAACAGTTGTGTCCTGTCTAGTTGTCTGTCTGGTCTCTCTCAATGCATCTGAAATATTTTCAATAATCCTCATAATTGTTTTTTGTAAATGTGATTGATGCTCTGAAGGATGCCCAGTGACAGTACTCGGATCAATTATGTTGATCTAAAGTCTTTGATTCAGTGTGCAGGATTGCGAATAACTGCACCACAAACAAACACAAAATTAAATGTTCATTTCGCTCTCTCTCTCCTTTCCTAACCACTACAGTGAAAGAAATCACAGTGGTTTGGTGCATCCCAAATCCCCCCCCCCCCCATTCCCTAAATAGTGCACTACGTTTAACCAGGGTCCGTAGGTAGAAGGTGTGCTATGTTGGGAATACAATGCAATTTAGGATGCAGACCCTGTCTTAAACAGTCTTCCTTTCCTACAGCAGCTCGTCCCTTCCTCTCAGTCACAGCTCTGGGCTCCTCAACAGTCTTTCTATCCTACAGCAGCTCGTCCCCTTCCTCTCAGTCACAGCTCTGGGCTCCTCAACAGTCTTTCTATCCTACAGCAGCTCGTCCCCTTCCTCTCAGTCACAGCTCTGGGCTCCTCAACAGTCTTTCTATCCTACAGCAGCTCGTCCCCTTCCTCCCAGCCCAAGCTCTGGGCTCGTCAACAGTCTTTCTATCCTACAGCAGCTCGTCCCCTTCCTCCCAGTCACAGCTCTGGGCTCCTCAACAGTCTTTCTATCCTACAGCAGCTCGTCCCCTTCCTCCCAGTCACAGCTCTGGGCTCGTCAACAGTCTTTCTATCTACAGCAGCTCGTCCCCTTCCTCCCAGCCACAGCGCCCTTGTCTTCAACAGTCTTTCTATCCAACAGCAGCTCGTCCCTTCCTCCCAGCCACAGCCCCTTGTCTTCAACAGTCTTTCTATCCTACAGCAGCTCGTCCCCTTCCTCCCAGCCACAGCCCCTTGTCTTCAACAGTCTTTCTATCCTACAGCAGCTCGTCCCCTTCCTCCCAGCCACAGCTCTGGGCTCCTCAACAGTCTTTCTATCCAACAGCAACTCGTCCCCTTCCTCCCAGCCACAGCTCTGGGCTCTTTCATGTTTCATTATGGTAATTTACAGCGAAGGTAATCTTCTGAATCGACTGAGGATAGACCCGGTTTGGTCCCAACTTCATTAGGACAGCAGGCAGCATGGCAGCAGGAGCGGTCTGGCCAGCCAAGGCTATTATGCTCTGAGGTTTTTCTCTCTCCTTCTATGATTCAATAATCAACACAAGTAAATGATCTCCAGTCTATTGCATCAGTAGCCAGCAGGCTGGAACAAATGGAGGAGAATAAATTGACCAGTCACACCATCCATGGCGCTGCATCACTGAGTTCTGGCCATAGTGCCAGGTTCAGTCTACTGAAGCTTCCCAGTTAAGTGTTTGAGCACTATAACTAATATACATAAAAGTACTAAGTACATATTAAATAAAACCCACTATAACTAATATACTATAAAAGTACTAAGTACTATATAAATTAACCACTATAACTAATATACTATAAAAGTACTAAGTACTATATAAATTAACCACTATAACTAATATACTACAACGTTCTAAGTACTAAATAATCTAAGCACTATAACTAATATACCTTAAAAACACGTAGTACTATATAAATTAATCAATGTAACTAATAGAATATAAAGTACTATATAAATGAAGCACTATATCTAATATAATATACAAATATTAAGTACTAACTAAATTAGGCATTATAACTAATATGCCACAAAAGGACTAAGTACTATATCAATTAAGCACTTAACTAATATACTATAAAAGGACTAAGTACTATATAAATTAAGCACTATAAGTAATATACAATAAAATGACTAAGTACTATATCACTTAAGCACTATAAATAATATACTATGAAAAGACTAAGTGTAATATAAAGGTCTATATGTATATTTTATGCATACTGTCATCGTGTCTGGGCAACACCTGGACAAGGTACAGATAAAGGAAACAGCATTATATCACACTGGATATATCTGGATGGCAATTAATACTTATTTTCCACCATGATTTGCAAATAAATTCATTAAAAATCCTACAATGTGATTTTCTGGATTTTTTTCTTCTAATTTTGTCTGTCATAGTTGAAGTGTACCTATGATGAAAATTACAGGCCTCTCTCATCTTTTTAAGTGGGAGAACTTGCACAATTGGTGGCTGACTAAATACTGTTTTTGACCCTACTGCATCTGGATGGCAATTAAAGTTGATAGTATGTGAAGTTTATGTTTTGTTGCAAATTACTAGCATACACCTGCTAGTAATCTAAGGGTTGGCCATAGTGTCCAGTTCTCTCTCACAAGGACTGAGTACTATATAAATGACTATATAAAATCAGTTTAGGCATTTTTAAGTACTAGATCTACCTCCATCACGTCCAGGACTCAGGTAACACACACAGAGAACATACCACTAAAGGAGACATCCCGAGACATGCATCTCAGTGCTAGAGGGTTCACAACAGGCCGGATTAGGGTTGTAGGCCGTCAAAGAAAATAAGAATTTGTTCTTAACTGACTTGCCTAGTTAGATTAAAGGTTAAATTAATATATTTGAATACATGGTGTGGTTAGCTGTGATTAACAGTATCGGATACAGATGTTTGGACAGTGACTATATTATGATTATGTTACTTTCTGCCTCTACCAGAACATACTGATAAATAAGACATTATTATGTCACGTGTATATGGTTTGCTGTGGTTAACTAGTATGTTGATGTTTGGTTCATTGAACAGCTGTGTGATTTGACTGTAGTGATTCCAGTGTGTTACTTTCTGCCTCTAGTAGGGCTTTCTTAACGAACCAGCTAGTGACTTACTGGAAGACCTTAATGATACATGCTTCCCCGCCGTGTCGAGCCCTCATCCCAGTCCTGCCGACCGCCACTGTCGTCGTTGGAAATGAGGTGTGCGGCGTGATTAATGGTTAGCAGTCATCGTTCTAAGAGAAGCATCATCAGTTAAAAAAACAAACATTTTAATTAAACGGTTGTCTCTATTACTTAGCTAACTAACGAAGCGTAAAAGAAGGACAAAGCTTTATCCAACACACAAATAAAACGTCAGCCCCCCCCCCCCCGTTTGAGTTGTGGTACTTCTATTAAACACAGTGGGGTGGGGTGGTGGAGGGGCGTGCTTGGCTTGGTGTTCTGATACAGCCACGTTCAAGGGATTAATGTCCACACAGAAACACGTTGTATTTTCCTCTAAAGATACAACAGATCATCCCTTCTAACCGTTATGATTTGTTTTCCCTATTCCCTGTTTCCTATTCCCTATTCTCTATTCCCTATTCCATATTTCCTATTCCCTATTCCCTATTTCCTATTCCCTATTTCCTATTCCCTATTTCCTAATCCCTGTTTCCTATTCCCTATTCCCTATTCCCTATTCCCTATTTCCTATTCCCTATTTCCTATTCCCTATTTCCTATTCCCTATTTCCTATTATATTTTCCTTATTTCCTATTCCCTATTTCCTATTCACTATTTCCTATTCCCTGTTTCCTATTCCCTGTTCCCTATTCCCTATTCCCTATTCCCTATTCCCTATTCCCTATTTCCTATTCCCTATTTCCTATTTCCTATTTCCTATTCCCTATTCCCTATTTCCTATCTCCGCTTTCATTTTGCCAACACCACCTCCTCCCACCCATTTCCTTTTAATTTCAGGAATTTCCTCAGCAATTAATTGCTTCTATCAACTGGTCTCCATTGGTGTGCCAGAGCAAGACAATGTGGCGAGTCAAACACTGTGCCCCATGCCATCAATCATGCCCAGGGATTAACTACCTCACCTCTCATCACAAAGAACTGGTGTAAACTACCTCACCTCTCATTACAAAGAACTGGTGTAAACTACCTCACCTCTCATTACAAAGAAACTTGGTATAAACTACCTCACCTCTCATCACAAAGAACTGGTATAAACTACCCACCTCTCATCACAAGAAACTGGTATAAACTACCTCACCTCTCATACAAAGAACTGGTATAAACTACCTCACCTCTCATTACAAAGAACTGGTATAAACTACCTCACCTCTCAACACAAAGAACTGGTATTAAACTACCTCACCTCTCATCACAAAGAACTGGTATAAACTACCTCACCTCTCATCACAAAGAACTGGTATAAACTACCTCACCTCTCATCACAAAGAACTGGTATAAACTACCTCACCTCTCATCACAAAGAACTGGTATAAACTACCTCACCTCTCATTACAAAGAACTGGTGTAAACTACCTCACCTCTCATCACAAAGAACTGGTGTAACCTACCTCACCTCTCATTACAAAGAAAACAATGAAAGTGAAACGTGTTGATTTGTTATGGTCTGTCATCAATCAAAGCTCAAAGTTAGAACTGCCGTCTGCGTTGCACCTACAGACCTATACAGCATCTCTGCCTACAGACCTATACAGCATCTCTGCCTACAGAACTATACAGCTTCTCTGCCTACAGACCTATACAGCATCTCTGCCTACAGACCTATACACCATCTCCACCTACAGACCTATACAGGGTCTCTGCTACTCTCCCCCTGCTCTGTTCTACCCAGGGGTTTGCTGCTGGCACTTTAATGGCTCATTGTGATGCTGCAACGGAATTAGCATGCATTTGATACTGTTCCGTTCACTCCATTCCAGCCATTATTATGAGCCGTCCTCCCCCCCCACCAGCCTCACCCCCACCCCCCCATTCTGTTTTAGTTCTGAGATGAGATGAGAGAAGCACTACATTGAAATAAACCACTACATTACACTGGTTGGTTGTTTGAATAACTGATACGTACTTTTAAAAAAAAGTTATTCTCAAAAGCAAATTGTCTCTAGAGTTGTTGATACTTTTGGGGGAAAGAAGTAATTCTAAAAAGATTATTGTCATGGATTCTAAGAGTGTATCTTTCAGTGGTTTAAGTGTAAGCTATACTTTTTTATTTCTTTAATAGAGAGAACTTGATGTCTTTGTGTCTTTGTAGTTCTTTTGAATTCAACAAAGTGAAGGGAAATTAAGACGGTGGATTATCTCTGCTAGTGTTTCTCTTCTCAGCACAACAACAATGTTCTGAAAGACGTTGTTGTAACTGTTATAGACTGTTATTATCTCCTAATGATCTGTCTTTCTAACTGTCCCATCTTTAAACAGACTGTTATTATCTCCTAATGTTCTGTCTTTCTAACTGTCATTAAACAGACTGTTATTATCTCCTAATGATCTGTCTTTCTAACTGTACGTAGGAGATAATAACAGTCTGTTTAATGATGGAACAGTTTAGAAAGAGAGATCAAGGAGATAATAACAGTCTGTTTAATAAGGAAAACAGTTATAAAACAGTACATTAGGAATAATAACAGTCTGTTTAACGATGGGACAGTTAGAAAGACGATCATTAGAGAGATATACAGTCTGTTTAATGAGGGACAGTTAGAAAGACAGATCATTAGGAGATAATAACAGTATGTTTAACGATGGACAGTTAGAAAGACAGATCATTAGAGATAATAACAGTCTGTTTAATGATGGAACAGATTAGAAAGAGAGATCATTAGGAGTAATAACAGTCTTTTAATGATGGACAGTTGAAAGAAGAGATCGTTTAGAGAATAAAACAGTCTTTTAATGATGAACATTAGAAAGACAGATCATTAGGAGATAATAACAGTCTGTTTAATGATGGAACAGTTAGAAGACAGATCATTAGGAGATAATAACAGTCTGTTTAATGATGGACAGTTAGAAAGACAGAACGAACTTAGGAGATAATAACAGTCGTTTAATCATGGAAACAGTTATAAAAAGAGAACATTAGGAGAATAACAGTCTGTTAATGATGGACAGATTAGAAAGAGAATCATTAGAGATAATAACAGTCTTTATGATGGACAGTTAGAAAGACAAGATCATTAGGAGATAAAACCAAGGTCTGATTAATGATCGGACA
>NW_019945121.1:0-24139 GCF_002910315.2 Salvelinus sp. IW2-2015
TTTCTCTACCTGGAACCAAAAAGAGGGTTCTCCTATGGGGATAGCCGAATAACCCTTTTGGAACCCTTTCTTCTAAGAGTGTACCCTTGACCAATAACACTGTGAGTCAGAGTTCACACAACCACAGCCTTTTACTCAGAGGGCTGAGAGCAAGACAGTGGAATTACTCTGAGATAAACCTTTGATACTAGTCAAACCACAGYTATCCCATGGACATTGCTTRCCTGTTAWTTGGCCATTATTTGTGTATTGTGTAAACGTTTGTGGTCAAGGAAGTTTATTAAGAGTGAACTCACAGTGAAGAAACACTGCATATCATGTGTGTGTGTGTGTGTGTTTGTGTGTGTGTGTATGTATATACACTGAACAAAAACATAAACGCAACATACAACAATTTTAAAGATTTTACTGAGTTACAGTTCATTTAAGGAAATCAGTCAATTTAAATTAATTCATTAGGCCCTAATCTATGAATTTTACATGACTGGGAATACAGATGTGCATCTGTTTGTCACAGATACCTTAAAAAAAAAGTAGGGCCGTGGATCAGAAAACCAGTCAGTATCTGGTGTGACCACCATTTGCCTCATGCAGCGCGAACCATCTCCTTCGCATAGAGTTGATCAGGCTGTTGATTGTGGCCTGTGGAATGTTGTCCCACCRCTCAGTGGCTGTGCGAAGTRGCTGGATATTGGCGGGAACTGGAACATGCTGTCGTACACGTCGATCCAGAGCCTTCCAAACATGCTCAATGGCTGACATGGCTGGTGCGTTTGCAGGCCATGGAATAAACTGTTTAAATGTGTGTGTATGTGTGCGTCTGTGTGTTTATGTATGTGTGTGTGTGTGGTTCTGTGTGTGTATGTGCACGTGCCAGCCATCCAGACATTATCGCCCAGCCCAGAGCAGTGTAATCCGTGCACACAAAAGTGCCAGGCGTGAATTTACGACCACCTGATGGATTTACACCCGTCTCCCCCATTATTGTGTACATTACCTCGGCCCAAGTTATGTAATGGTGTTAGAGAGATTGAGCGAAAGGATAACAATACATAAAAACGACTTCCTCAGTGGTGAGAACCTCAGGGCTGCACGGGGGAGAGAACGGAAGAAGAGACRCTCCTCCCTTTGGTGTTAGTGAAGTTGAGGGACAAACAGACCGTCCTTGTAAAACTAGCTTCTAGACAAGTTGGGATGTCTGCAGAGATCACAGACACTAGTGTAACAATCATACACACGAGCTACTCCGGGTTGTGTTTGTCTGTACAAGTCAAGGGGAYGATGAGCTGAAATGTTGTAAAGTTCTTCCCTTAAGTGCTAAATGAATAAACAGTAGTATAATTCATCATAAATAGTGGAACCATCGCTGTAACACCAATTATTTTGTTGTTTGAGGAAGGAATCTCAATGGCTGGGATGTTGACAATAAATACMGTATAATGTTACTATCAATGATAAAGGTGTTGCAAGGTGTCACGGCGTAAAACATTGTAATTTAATTGAAAAACMTTATTAAACTTAAAASTGTTCAACAAAAATAGATACKGATAACATCCAACCTGAGACAAAGGTGGTGTTGCAGCTGTTGTARGTCAATGGCCCATTTGTTACTTCATGTTTTGAAAGGGGAAACTTCAGTCTACCATGGTCTTCTATGTGCCTGGCTGACAGTGAAGTATTTCCCTGGTAATTGGCTGTTTTAAAGGGCGGTATTTTCCGTCTGTTAACATCAGTAAATAGGTGGACAACAGAAAGAGGAAAGAGAGGGTCCTAGCAGAATCAGCCAAGCCATCGCAGGTCATAGTCAGCGTAGGCCAACTACTGTCTTGGAAAGTCAACCTGGTACCATGTTGGCACCAGGTTCTAATCCCTGCTATACATGCCAGCTGATAATACAAATGCCGTATAGCCTAGTTCTCTCATGATTTGTCACCACAGTTTAGTTAACCCATTTGACTCATAATCTTGGTGATGAAAAGACAGAGTGTGAGGAGAGCGAACCTCAGGTCTGAGAAAACCTGGGAACAATGGCGCCTGTTTTTAAGGTCAATCCCTCAGGACAACCTGGCTACTAGACTACTGCTCTCTCTGCTCATTGTATACGCTTTCTGCAAACCGTAAGCCAGTAGCTTGTTTACCGTCTTGGAAAAGAGAAAACAATGCAGCAAGTTTTACCGAAGCGCCATAAATCTGCATAAATCAATAATCATACAGGGGAAAGCCAGTAGTCTGAGGTCTGGTATCATACAATGACTGGTGCACAGGTCTAGTAGCTGCCACTGTGTAGAGAGAGACACAGAGAGAGACAGAGAGAAAGAGAGACAGAGAGAGAGAGAGAGAAAGAGAGACAGAGAGAGACAGAGAAAGAGAGACAGAGACAGAGAGAGAGAGCCAGAGACAGAGAGAGAGACCGAGAGAGAGAGAGAGAGAGANGAGAGAGAGAGAGAGAGAGATGGAGAGACAGAGAGAGAGACAGAGAGAGAGACCGAGTGAGAGACAGAGTGTGTCAGTAAAGTGGTAGAGTGCTGCCCTCACCTCAACTGCTCTTGGCACTCTGTCTGGTTCCTAATGACACGGGGTCTATTCAGGGAACAACCAAGCCTCACACATCCCCTCAAGTGCTGCGGCATTAACACACACACACTCGCACACACACACGCTGGCAGGCACGTACACACACACACCCAGGCAGAAACAACCAAGCAGACGCATACACATACACATACACACAAGTCCCTCTTTCCCCTGAGTCAATAATATGACTGAAAAAGGTAAGATGGGGCCGGGGGGGGGGAAGATGAAGATGTCTGAATATCCCATCCATCAATCCTCCGGCACATATCCCGTCAAATAAACACTAAAACAATTTACTGGAAATGTACACAGTGGAAGTGCCAACGTTAACACTTCTTAGAAGCTGGCCGGKCGCCAGATCATTTCTCAGCGGCAATATTTAATGTGAACTGAACTGAGATGTCCCCTTTCCATTTGAAGTCAGCCTGAAGGGAATAACACACAGCTTTTCTATATTAGGCAGCAGTCTGATGCCCAGCAATCTTCTCTATGAATGTGTCCAAAATGGCACCCTATTCCCTATATAGTGCACTGCTTTTGAACATACTCCCATGGGCCCTAGTCAAAAGTAGTGCACTAAATAGGGAATAGGGTGCCATTTGGGACGCTKCCCTTTAGTGCACCWCAGATGATGGATTGGGCCTTCATTTGTATAAGCACCCTGTGGCAGTTTTAGTGTTCTTACTATAAATTTGCCATATACTTCCATTGGCATTTCATGTGATGTTGGGAAGAAACAAATTACACACCAGACTTTATTTCTATGCTTTAATAGTCAGAATCTGTCAGAAACACGATGAGTGTTGCCGGAGGAGGGAGTTAGGCTAGCGCCTCATGGTAATGTGAGTCATGGCAAAGCTCCAGGTCTTCCCAAGACACTGTGTATGTGTAGGTGTGTAGGTGTGTGGACACAGTGTGTCTGTGTTGCTCTAAGGGTCTATATGAGAGGTTGAGAGTGACACCCCTATGAGGGATGAATCAATGTTCCTTCACGCACACTGCGGACCGCGCTACAGAAATCACACTCAAAAAGGCATTGCTCCTCCGACACCCTAAGCTCCCCCTCACCTCCTCCATYCCCCTTAATGAATGATTCTAGGTTTAGAGGCAATTTGGCAAGGGGATGGGGTCGGAAAAAATATGTTGTAAATGTACTCAGGATACACTTTGGCACAGCATCAATAACACATAGCTCATAAGAGTGCTTCCCTAAGCAGTCCTCCCTCCCTCCCCAACAATGGATGGATGGTATTAAAGATGAAAAGTTTCCACAAGGCATTCGACAGAGCGGTCCTCTCTCTCTCTCTCTCTCCCCGGACAATGGCGACGAACAGTCCAAGTCATCATCTAGACAACATCACTGAGGAAGTGGCAGTGAGGAAGTGTGAGTATTCATGTTGACATCTGAGAAAGAGCAGAGGGAATTAAAAAAGAGCAGAGGGAATGAAAAAGTAATCCATTCCGGTTTATCATATCGTAATTTCCTCACGATTATTAATGGGGGACGCTGAATTGGAATGATGAATGGTGGAATTGAAACAAGTCTCACAAAGAATCCAGTTGAAAGAGTAGTAACTTGAACAGATGAATCAGGGAGTGTGGAGCAACACAACGCCCCATTAGTACATTATTTGGGCGAATGCTAAACATTCTTTCCTCAGGCCTTTGAACCCGAGTCCTGGAGTCTTGCCTAAAAGCAGCACTTTTCAAGCTGTCAGAAAGAACTATGAGAGGTCACGCGTGTGTGTGTGATGCGGGAACTAACTAACGTGTCAGAGGAGAAGACGGATAAGATGTCTTGTACATACAGTAGATAACCGTTGAACCTTACTGTGGGAACTACCATCGTTGACTTYATTCAGGTGTTAGTGACGTGTTGGCAGAGGAGTGTCAGAAGTGGTTTATTTCAAATCTGACTCGTCAACTCCAACATTTGATGTAGTGTGTGAGTGTGTGGGGTGAAATTAATGCAAATGAATGTGTGTGTGCTATTTTAGAATTTGATATCCGCTCCTGTAAACCGCTCCTCTTGCCAGGACAACAGCGATTCAAGAGGTCCACCGATCCTCACCGCTAAACAGCTCTGTGTAAGGATTGGTGGTGAAATATGAACCATTGTAATACCTTTTATTTGTTATATATCTTTATTTGTACTTTTACCCCTTTTTCTCCCCAATTTCATGATATCCAATTGGTAGTTACAGTCTTGTCTCATCGCTGCAACTCCCGTATGGACTCGGGAGAGGCGAAGGTCGAGAGCCATGAGCCCCCCGAAACACGACCCGCCAAGCCGCACTGCTTCTTGACACACTGCTCGCCCAACCCGGGAGCCAGCCGCACCAATGTGTGAGAGGAAACACTGTACAGCTGGCGACCGAAGTCAGTGGGCATGCGCCCGGCTCGCCACAAGGAGTCGCTAGAGCACGATGAGACAATGACATCCTTGCCGGCCAAACCCTCCCCTAAACTGGACGACGCCTCATGGGTCTCTCGGTTGCGACCAGCGGCGACGCGGCCCGGGATCGAAACCGGATCTGTAGTGACGCCTCTAGCACTGCGATGCAGTGCCTTAGAACGCTGCGCCACTCGGGAGGCCAACATTGTAATACCTAATCATATCTGGTATCATGTTCAACAGGGGCATTCCAATGTATTTCTGCCTCACACACATACGGTCCTCATGCATGCTAGTCATGATCAGAAGACTGTGTGGGTGTAAGCAGGGCGGCCCTAGTTTTTTGCAGTCCTGTGTGAATCTTTAAGAATATTCTTTGGTCTAAGTTAGACTGTGTGTGGATTCCATATGCGGAAAGGAATGTAGGAAAGGTATGTTAACAGATACATCTGTATGGAGCAGACTGTCCCGTTTTAACTGTGCAACATAAAACTATGTTAAGATCGTGGAAACACCCACCATAAACTACAGCAAACTGCAGCGTAGGCTGTTGTAGTCAACCCATCGATCCAAATACTCAAGTCCTGCATTGAAAGTGCCCGACCAATACCTTTACTTACAYAGACAACGCAGTCATCAGATATTAGACATCAGAGCCGTTTAAAAGCTCCTATGGCATTTGCGGGCCCACAAAAGCCAAGGGATCGACAAAGAAACAGACGAAACAAGACATCCATCATTCCTTAATGATTTATGAGAAGCTATTTAATATTATGACACAGTTTACAAAAACTACAAGCGRTTGATGTTTATTMTACYATCCCACTRGTCTTCAGAATCGTCCCAAATTCCTAACACTTTTCCTAACACTTGCGGTGTTTATGTCTAAATGTCTTCATTCCCTTTTCCACGAGTTATTCCAATAGAATAGCACAATAGACCCAAAGCATTGACTTCATCATTTGTGAGGGGAAAGTTAAGATATATTTTGTTTTGAAGCTCATCTGAAAAGTATTAAAAGTTCTCAGGATGTTGGAACTCGAAAGATAACAAATGGAGAGTTATTTTGGAGTTGTCATCACAGAAGAAGGAAGTTGATGCAACGCGTCTTAAAAAGCCGTTTTATGGGTTAGAATCATTTGTTGATTCAAACAAAAACAAACTTTTTTTTATTGTTCCATTAAACAAAAGCAGACTCTGAGTTATTTTAGGCTGAGCTAGTGGCAAACCACTCAAAAACAGACCTGCAATATTCCAAACGTGATGGTGGTTAACCACAATAACCGAATCAAAGAATTATAAAGGATACGTCAGCTTAAATCTCTCGTTAAACAATTACATTGTTTATCATTACACATTGGAATGATAAAGTGCCTCCTCACTGACCCTATTGCCACACACATAAACCAAGCTTTTTTTCCCCACAAAATATCTGTTTGTCCGTTTGTTTTTGTAATTTCTTCCAACTGCAATTATTTTGCAATATTTAGCCACGTTTTCTCCCACACTCATGAAACACACAATAAATAGAGTGATGTCACAATGTTATTACCATAAGAGGTCCTACTACTACCTATGGAGAAGGACTATTGTGGGCTAGCTACGGTCATTACAGATGTAGGATCTTCATTTGAGCCAGTTTGCTAAAGCAGGAAAGGAATCCTGCAGCAATAGGAGATGTGAAATATTATGTGGATTATAATTACTGGACGTTTTTGTAGGGGTTGATACATAATTTTTGTAAGGGAAAATTAAATCTGTAATCTAAAAGTGGAAATTACAAACTTTAGAAGGCTTTTTAAACTTCAAGTACACTATAAGTTTAAAATGCCATGCATTTTGCATACCTGACGCTGTGTCATCTTGAACACATTATTGTTAGCTATATAGCTAAGTGGCAAAATGCCAAAATATGTCACCATCATTGAACGTCTCTTCCTTCTAGTATAGGGTGAATTCGGAATAAGTGGGACACGTTTCGACGTTTCGACATCTCTCCAACATATTAGCCCAACACATAATACATTTTTTGAAATCCTCAAGATTTGTTATCTAATCACAAAAAAAATCATAATATTATGTTGACAGGAGGCATGACACCTATTTGTGTACACCAAGTCAAAACCATATTTTCAGATTGCATTTGGTAGACTGGGACAGCAGACTGGGACACCATTATTATAGTCCTAATTGTACCCAATGACAATTAAATGACATTTTGTGTGACTAAGAAACATCTGAGGATTTCAGAAATGTATCATGTGTTGGGCTAATATGTTGGATAGATTTCTGAAGAGATTACAGAGGACAGAAATGCAAAAAGTGTCCCACGTATTCTGAATTCACTCAAATAACTGTACTAATAGCAATATTAATAACAGTACTACAAGAAAACAATGAACAGGATATAGTACTACAAGAACCAGAGACATACCTAACCAAAGTACAGGGGTCCCTAATGTAAACTGGATCTTTCCTCCATTGGATAAGCCTATAAGTGTCACGCCTGCTCCCGCTCCCCCTTTCTGGCGCTCGAGGGAGCCAGGCGGCCCATCATTACGCACATCTGTCATCATCATTACGCGCATCTGCGCAATATTGTTTTTTATATCATATTTTTATTCACAGTGAATGAAAGATTACATGTAAAGACATAGTACATTTTTCCCTTATTGTCCACTCCCCCTCCCCCAGAATGCCTCCAAACACATTTACAAAGAAAGGCAAAGTCATTGAGTTACATATCAGAAAACAAAAGTATACAACAATGCTACTTCAATACAAGAAAAATTGTAATAGCCTAACTATTTCAGGTGATTAGGTGATCTTGTAGGCCTACAGCGGTAATCTCGAGGGGTGGGGCCAAGAGTACTAATCTGGAGGAAGTGTTTGGAGCTGTTCAAAATTGGATATCATCGGGTCCCAGGTGGAATAAAATGAGTTGGGTGACCTTCGAATGGTACACTTAATTATCTCTAATTTTAGGAACAGCTTCAGATCTTTGAGCCAATGAGAGGTTAAGGGAGGATTGATAGATTTCCAATCCAATAAAATCCTTCTGCGGGCCAACAGGGAGGCAAAAACAAAAAACAAAAACAATGGCATCCAGCTGTCTATTGGTCAAAGAACAATTGTTGTTTGGTACTCCAAAAATAGCAATTTCTGCACTAGGCTGTAACTTTATATCAAATGCTTCAGAAAGGGTTTTAAATATAGTGGACCAATAATCTGCGGGACAGAGACAGGACCAGAACATGTGGGTCAGGTCTGCCAAGGGGCCTTTACACCTGTCACATGTACCATCAATATTTGGGTAGAATTTGGATAATCTGGCCTTGCTGAAATGGATACGGTGAAGTACCTTAAACTGTATAAGGCTGAGCCAGGCACAAGAGGAGGTTCCATTTACCCTAAGTAAGGCACCATTCCAACCAAGTTCCCTTTTCCCAGAACAGATTTTATTGAGTGATGGGTTATCAAGGAACATGATTATCTCAAAACTATGGGATATGAGTCCCTTTACTTGAAAAGGAGTTTTCAAAAGGGCATCCAGACCCGATCCGGGTGATAGAATTGGAAAGGTTGAGCTTTGAGTGCGGATAAACTGGTGGATTTGGAAATACCTAAATAAACTTGAATGGGGTAGATAAAGTTTGATTGCGAGGTGCCATCTATATAAAGGTCATTAAACTTAGTAAGGCCATTCCTCTGCCACAACCTGAAAGCTGAATCCAGTTTGGATGGGAAGGAAGAGGTGAGTGTTACATATAGGACCTTGAATAYAGAAATCTCAGAATTTAAAATGTTGACGGAATTGAGTCCACATTTTTTAAGTATTGACAACAATTGGATTGGATGTGTAGCGCGAAGCAGAAAGAGGGAGATTGGAGGTGACTAAAGCTGACAAAGAGGAGGAGAAACAGGAGTTGGCTTCTGTTTGACACCAGTCAGTTTTTGGTGTGTGAAGCCAGTAAACAATCTTTTGTATATTTGCTGCCCAGTAATAATACATAAAGTTAGGAAGGGATAGTCCTCTGTGTGTTCTATCTCTCTGGAGGAATGCTTTACGTATTCTTGGATTCCCACCTCCCCATAGAAAAAAAGATATAAGCTTATCCACTGAAGTGAAAAAAGACTTTGGTAAAACAAGAGGGAGACATTGGAACAAGTACAGAAATCTGGGCAATACATTAATCTTGATACAATTCACTTTACCAGCTAAAGTAAAATGGAGAATACTCCGTCTCTGAAAGTCCAGTTTAAGTTTGTTAATCAGGGGAGAAAAGTTATCATCATGGAGGGAGGACAACGTACGGGTAATATTGATCTCTAAATATTTCAAGCCAGTCTTGGACATACGAAATGGAACAGTATCCCGTGGAATTTATAATGCTAATTAATTAATAGGAAAGCATTCACTTTCTGAGAAATTCAATTTATAGCCAGAAAACACACCAAACCTACGCAGTACGTCCACTACCTCAGGGATACAAGCTTCGGGGTCTGAGATATATAAAAGCAAGTCATCTGCATACAAGGAAACTTTGTGTTCCAGTCCCCATCTGTAGATACCATGTATTGAGGGTGTGGCCTTTAGCTTAATGGAAAGGGGTTCTATCGGCAGGGTAAATAACAGAGGTGACATTGGACATCCCTTGCGTGTGGCCCTTGATAATGGGAAATACCGTGAACAAAGTTTGTAAATACTGATGCCTTGGGTGATGAGTACAACAGTCGGACCCAGGAAATTAAGTTTGCACCAAAGCCAAATTTTCCCAGTACAGAGAATAAATATTCCCATTCTACCCTGTCAAATACCTTCTCCGCTTCTAAAGAGAGAACCACTTCACCAACGTCCGAAGGCGCAGGAGAGTGTATGACATTAAGCAGACGTCGAATGTTAGAAAAGGAGTGGCAGCCCTTAATAAACCCTGTCTGYTCCGTCGATATGATGTCTGTTATAGTGGATTCTATGCGAGACGCAAGCAATTTCACTAATATTTTTACATCTGCATTTAAAAGTGAGATCGGTCTGTATGAGCCACACTCAGATGCATCTTTGCCGGGTTTTTAGCAAAAGTGTGATCGACGCCTGTGTCAGGGTTTGGTGTAAAACACCCTGGTCCAGGGCATTTTCAAACATTTCAAGCAGGAGGGGAGCCAATTTGGCAGAAAACTTAATGTAGAATTCGATTGGGTAGCCAACTGGGCCAAGGGATTTCCCACTTTGCATTGCTGTAATTTAATGAATAATCTCTTAATTGATCAACCTGCAAAGGTTGATCAATTTCCTCTCTATTCTCTGTACTAATGGTAGGAGTTTCCAAATTGTCAAGAAAATCATTCATAATTGAATTGTCTTCAGGTGATTCTGACATGTAAAGATCTGACTATAATTTTTTGCAGGTATTATTGATTTCAGTTGGACTAACTGTTAAGACACCCGAGGTATTGTGAGGCAGATTTGCACTTGAGTTGATGAGCTAGAAGTCGACCAGCCTTTTCTCCATGTTCGTAAACAAAACCGCGTGCGCGTAGTAGCTGCTGCTCAGCCTTATCTGTGGGTAGTAAATTGTACTGAGTTTGAAGACTCAGCCTTTCTTTGCAAAGTTCTGGTGATGGAGAAGCAGAGTATTTTTGGTCTAATTCCAGAATTGCGTCAATCAGCTGTTGTTTGATTTTCCATTGTTTATTGAGAAGAGAGGAATAGGAAATTATTTTGCCTTGTGTCAGCATTGATGTCATTCCCCCGTTCAGACGTTGTCCTTGTTTGTTTCTTGTCTGTTATCCATTAAATGTTCACTTCCACTATTTACTTTTCCAAGCATGTTGTTGTTGGTAGAGAGGTCCACTATTTACTTTTCCAAGCATGTTGTTGTTGGTGGAGAGGTCCACTATTTACTTTACCTAGCTTGTTGTTGTTGGTAGAGAGGACTACTATTTACTTTTCCTAGCATGTTGTTGTTGGTAGAGAGGTCCACTATTTACTTTTCCTAGCATGTTGTTGTTGTTTAGAGAGGTCCACTATTTACTTTTCTAGCATGTGTTGTTGTTAGAGAGGTCCACTATTTACTTTCCTAGGTTGTTGTTGTTAGAGAGGTCACTATTTACTTTTCCTAGCATGTTGTTGTGGTAGAGAGGTCCACTATTTACTTTTCCTCTAGGTTTGTTGTTGTTAGAGAGTCTACTATTTACTTTTCCTAGCATGTTTGTTGTTGTAGAGAGGTCCCACTATTTACTTTTCCTAGCATGTTGTTGTTGTTAGAGAGGTCCACTATTTACTTTTCCTAGCATGTGTTGTTGTTGTAGAGAGGTCCACTATTTACTTTTCCTAGCATGTTGTTGTTGTGGAGAGGTCCACTATTTACTTTTCCTAGCATGTTGTTGTTGTTAGAGAGGTCCACTATTTACTTTTCCTAGCATGTGTTGTTGTTGTAGAGAGGTCCACTATTTACTTTTCCTAGCATGTTGTTGTTGTTAGAGAGGTCCACTATTTACTTTCCTAGCATGTTGTTGTTGGTAGAGAGGTCCACTATTTACTTTCCTAGCATTTGTTGTTGTTAGAGAGGTCCACTATTTACTTTCCTAGCATGTTGTTGTTGGTAGAGAGGTCCACTATTTACTTTCCTAGCATGTTGTTGTTGTTAGAGAGGTCCACTATTTACTTTTCCTAGCATGTTGTTGTTGTTAGAGAGGTCCACTATTTACTTTTCCTAGCATGTTGTTGTTGTTAGAGAGGTCACTATTTACTTTTCCTAGCATGTTGTGTTGTTGGTAGAGAGGTCCACTATTTACTTTTCCTAGCATGTTGTTTGTTGGTAGAGAGGTCACTATTTACTTTTCCTAGCATGTTGTTGTTGTTAGAGAGGTCCACTATTTACTTTTCCTAGCATGTTGTTGTTGGTTGTAGAGAGGTCCACTATTTACTTTTCCTAGCATGTTGTTGTTGTTAGAGAGGTCCTATTTACTTTTCCTAGCATGTTGTTGTTGTTGGTAGAGAGGTCCACTATTCTTTAGCCTAGCATGTTGTTGTTGTTAGAGAGGTCCACTATTTACTTTTCCTAGCATGTTGTTGTTGTTGGTAGAGAGGTCCACTATTTTGTAGTACTGAACAAGGCCAAGGCTGTGCACTGTGAGTCAATGAGCGTACAAATGCTTTATTTAGCCTTCTTAGTAAATCGGACACACACGCGCGTACACACACACACACACACACACACACACACACACACATCAAGGCTTTTATTGATGACACATGTGGCTGGCAAATAGTCAGGTGGTTGTGCTCAAATACAATTTTGTTTTTATTCGCTTCTTTCGTTTCGTCTGGAATTTAAGACTCTCTGTCATTCAAAGATCAGGGGAACGTGACTGGCCCTCGAAACAATGCACTAAAGTTTTAGCATGTCTTAAGGACCTCTCCACTTTCAAGTTGACCATACCAATGTTTTTCCAAATGCTAACCCTTTCTTTTTTTTATCGAGTGTTACAACAAATACTTAGACATTAGGGCACCACAATACGTTGACAAAGAATCAACAGCTTTACAAGTTGCTATATGTACGTAGGCTAACACGTGACATGCTGAAGCTATATACCATTTCATTAAATCATACATTTTAATTTGACTTCATTTAATTAATGTAGCTAGACACCCAGAATAATACCATGAAAATGTAGTCTAACCCAGCTGTAAAGAAAACAGGAGAAACATAGAATGTAAAATAAAATATTACAAAATTGTAGCAGTTAGAGGGGATGAACATAAAACCTGTCCTTTTCCATTTCTATTTACAATGTATTTTCTTGCTGATGTATGCAAAATCAGAGTCATTAATCAATATATTCTTCCTACGCCTATCGAGCGAGGCCTTGAAAACAATTCAGAAAACAAACATGGGTTTGCCATTGTTAGCCAGGCCACGTGTCACGTATATATGAGATATATAGCCAGGAAATTTATTTTGCAGAGATTTTTCTTTTACTAATCTGTTTTTTTGTCTTGGGAATCAGGGAACGTGTTAGGAAAATACTCTCTCTCTCTCTCTCTCTATCGTTCTCTCTCTCTCCGTCTCTCTCTCTCTTCTCTCTCTCTTCTCTCTCTCTCTCTCTCTCTCTCTCTCTCTCTTCTCTCTCTCTCTCTCTTTCTCTCTCTCTCTCTCTCTCTGTACTCCCCTTCGTTCTCTCTCGCGCTTATTTCTCTCTCGCTCTTCTCTTGCTCTCTCTCTTGCTCTCTCTCTCCTTTCTTTCCCTTTTCAACTCCAGCTCTCTTATCACTGCGAGGCACACAGAGAAATGTCTTCTTCCAATTACCGGCACTCTCTGTTTACAGCCATATCTCAAGACCAGGGAGCCATTTTGAAAAGAAGTGCCCCAGATAAACAAATGTGCGGAACTCTGGCATGGCCTTTTAGTCAACCTCTTACGATAAACAAGCCAGTCCGTCTCAGAACAGGAGGAACGTCTTCTCCTTCGTCTCGTCGTGAACTTTTCTCCTCTTCCCTCTGAAACCGGGAGGGACATCATTTTTWATGGGACGGRGGAAGRGGGATAGAACMTTGGCCYGSTCTGAGAATAGTGTACRTCAGCCTCTTCCTTAATCTGCCTAGTCAAAGATAGATGATTGMGTCGTGCGTACGGCTTGTGAGATWAGCAAWTTCTTTGGAAAATTACAKAAAGGAAGATATAATGCAGAGATAATTGTTACTGTTGCTCCTGAAAGTCGTTTTCCTTTTCAGTCATATCCTCCTGAGACCCAGAAATYKWTTTTTGTCCTCTCTAGTGYACATTAGTTCTTGGTCCGTATCACTGAGGCCATACAAGCCACTGTATTAAGTCCTGTTGTCCCTTTGAGAGGATATTCTGGGCTTTTCAATGATATGGGGGAGTGGCCTTAACGCCTATATCTTTCTGGTTCTTCAAAAAATGTCTTCCGTCAAAAATAGCACATTTTATGGACATTTGAAAAGAAGTGTGTGTAATTATTGATGATCATTTTTACGAGGTTGATATTCAAATTGTTTCTATTAAGTGAATACCTCAGGAATAGCTAAGTGACTTGTCAGGACTGTGTAATATTTTTTTTTCACATACCTGGATGCCGCAGCCTTGTTTTTCACCTACTGTACCCTTTGACTGTAATGTCTTTTTTTCATATTACGTCCTAATGACCACTAAAGAGGACAATTTTGCACTTACAAAATAACAATATATTTGTGATAAAAAATATTTGTAACATGTTTTTCCCCCCCACTCAAACACTTACTGTATGTTATAAAAAGAAACAATAACATTTTTTTTTAAATCGGGGTTTCAGGAGGATATTGTAAAGGGTAATAAAACCACACAGTCATGTCGGGTTATAACAACCCATGTCGACAATTACAATAGCTAATTACAAGTCTATGAACATGTACATATACTTATTGAAGTATCTCAACTGTTATGGGTGAGTTTCGCACGTCGTAGCGTCATCTACTCTATTTGACGCAGGTGTGCCTCCATGTCCTGTCCCTGTATCTACGCTCAACAACTCTCTCCTCGGTCATGGCCAATAGAAAAAGGACCAGATCAGACCTGTCATTCACAGATGAGTTGTTTCCCCTCCTGACTACTCCTTTAATCAGCTGCCAGAAAATACAACATTCAGCATTTTGCAACACTGACTTCCAGTCACTGAACATACTGGACATGTTTTATCTGCAGCCTGGAAAGAAGAAAGACAGAATGTGGCAGTGTTCCAAACTAAAACCACAGCCTGACTTGATTCATTAAAACCGCCAACCATCATCGAGAGGTCAACCTAAGATTCCTAAATTGAGGGAAATATTTAATAGAGATAGGAAGAGAGGAAATAGATTAAGACGCAGACTGACTGCACATGCATGGGAAATGTCCAAGCTGGAGAGTCAATTCCAATATGGAAGCACTGTATTCTTAATTTCCCTATTTCCCATTATCTGTTTTGACTATGGGGTCCAAAATGGCACTGTATTATATAGTGCACGACTTTTGACGGTCAAAAGTAGTGCACTATGAAGGGAATAGGGTGCCATTTCAGATGCAGCCTAGGTTTTCGACATATGTTGTTGTGCCATAGCCCCTCAGACAGACCCCCTCTTGGTTTCCAAACTCATGATATTTTAGTACACACTGCTGAACTTAGGGGACAGACAATTTAAGGCCGCGATAAGTGTTGATCTTGTGGAACGGTAAAGATTTTTCTGATGACTTATTTGGTCTGGGGTATTGAGGAGAGAGAGAGAGTGAGAGAGAGAGAGGCAAAGAGAGGGAGGGAGAGCGAGAGAGAGAGAGAGCGTGGGAGATGCAGAGACAGAGAGGCAGAGAGAGGGAGAGAGAGAGAGAGAGAGAGGAACAGAGGCAGAGAGAGAGAAAGAGACAGAAAGAAAAAGGACAGAGAGAGAGGCAGAGCGAGAGAGAGAGAGGCAGAGAGAGAGGCAGAGAGAGGCAGAGAGAGAGGCAGAGATAGGCAGAGAGAGTGAGATGCAGAGAGAGAGGCAGAGAAAGAGGCAGAGAGAGAGGCAGAGAGAGAGAGTGAGATGCAGACAGAGAGAGTGGAAATGAATTAGCCCAGCACACATGGCTTTTAAGGGCAGAGAGACTGCATGACAAATGTTCTCTACCCAGAGGCCTCCAACGTAATGTTCAATAGAACAAATTTTAAAAAACATCCCCTCCAGGACATCAACTTTACAGCGATATAGCATCGTGGATCCTACAAAACAACATACATACAGTTGAAGTCGAAGTTTACATACACCTTAGCAAATACATTTAAACTCAGTTTTTCACAATTCCTGACATTTAATCAGTAAAAATCCCTGTCTTAGGTCAGTTAGGATCACCACTTTATTTTAAGAATGTGAAATGCAGAATAATAGTAGAGAGAATGATTTATTCAGCTCAGTCATTGTGGTCAGAAGTTTACATAACTCAATTAGTATTTGGTAGCATTGCCTTTAAATTGTTTAACTTGGAAAACATTTTGGGTAGCCTTCCAAGCTTCCCACAATAAGTTGGTGCTTTTGGCCCATTCCTCTGAAGAGCTGGTGTAACTGAGCAGGTGTGTAGGCCTCTTGCTCGCACAACTTTTTCAGTTCTGCCCACAAATATTCGTGGATTGGGTCAGGGCTTTGTGATGCGCACTCCAATACTTGCTTTGTTGTCCTTAAGCCATTTTGCCACAACTTTGGAAGTATTCTTGGGGTCATTGTCCATTTGGAAGACCGCATTTGCGGCCAAGCTTTAACTTCCTGACTGATGTCTTGAGATGTTGCTTCAATATATCCACATAATTTTTCTGCCTCATGATGCCATCTATTTTGTGAAGTGCACCAGTCCCTCTGCAGCAAAGCACCCCACAACATGATGCTGCCACAGTGCGGTTGGGATGGTGTTCTTCAGCTTGCAAGCCTCCCCCTTTTTCCTCCAAACATAACGATGGTCATTATGGCCAAACAGATCAATTTTTGTTTCATCAGACCAGAGGACATTTCTCCAAAAAGTAGATCTTTGTCCCCATGTGCAGTTGCAAACCGTAGTCTGGCTTTTTTATGGCGGTTTTGGAGCAGTGGCTTCTTCCTTGCTGAGTGGCGTTTCAGGTTATGTTGATATAGGACAAATTTTACTGTGCATATAGATACTTTGTACCTGTTTCCTCCATCATCTTCACAAGGTCCTTTGCTGTTGTTCTGGGATTGATTTGCACTTTTCGCACCAAAGTACGTTCATCTCTAGGAGACAGAAGTCTCCTTCCTGAGCGTATGACGGCTGCGTGGTCCCATGGTGTTTATACTTGTGTACTATTGTTTGTACAGATGAAAGCGTGGTACCTTCAGGCGTTTGAAAATTGCTCCGAGGATGAACCAGACTTGTGAGGTCCACATTATTTTTCTGGTTCTGATTTCTTTTGATTTTACCACGATGTTAAGCAAAGGGGCACTGAGTTGAAGGTAGGCCTTGAAAACATCCACAGGTTCACCTCCAATTGACTCAAATGAGCCAATCAGAAGCTTCTAAAGCACAACATAATTTTTGGAATTTTCCAAGCTGTTTAAAGCACAGTCAACTAGTGTATGTAATCTTTGACACTGGAATTGTGATACAGTGAATGATAAGTGAAATAATCTGTCTGTAAACAATTGTTGGAAAAATTACTTGTGTCACGCACAAAGTAGATGTCCTAACCGACTTGCCAAAACTATAGTTTGTTAACAAGAAATTTGTGGAGTGGTTGAAAAACAAGTTTTAATGACTCCAACCTAAGTGTATGTAAACTTCTGACTTCAACTGTACATAAGGTTAAATAGGAATTTTTCTCTGGGCCCCTGCTGGGGAGAAATGGTGGAGAAGATTGTCCCATGCTGTTTATTTTACTACATAAAACATTTTAAAAGTACTGTAGCATATAGGACACTTCGGGGAGGTTTCCCAAAGACAGATTAAGCCTATTCCTTGATTATAAAGTTGAGAATCTCCATTGCGCATGCTTTTTAGTCCAGGACTTGGCTTAATGTCTCCCGGAAAACCGTCCCATTTGGTCTACACTACAGAATAGAACCATAGACCATAGAAATAGAATGAACAGAACAGGCTTGGAAGCTCCAACCCTGTCAATTTGACTGGTAAACTCATGGGTACACTCAAAATGTCTGCCAGTATCCATTATGCCGTCATTGACTTAAATGGAGACGCCCTTTCTATTCATTCTATTTCTATGGTTGGCACAATATATGATGGAATACAGTATCGTGGCACACACACTGTGTGCACTCTACAGTGCCATTATGGCCCACAGTATATCTGCTGTCTTCCCTAGTGTGTCGTGCAGTGTTTGAGGGGGGCACAAGCCGTGTCTTCTCTCTGCTGGCAGTCAGCCATCTCTCCTGGATGACATTGTGGATGGAGCTGGCTCCTTCATGCCCCGCTGCCCAGGAAGACAAACTGATAATTAGCCTTGATCTGTCTGTGGCTGGTTATCTATCTGGGGGTAGAGAGAGGCAGCCTGGAGGCCTCGGGGGCCTGGGTAGTGGTGGTGGGGGGGAGTGGGGTGACTTATCCTAACGACACAGCCCGTCCAAGGAGAGTGAGGGGGGAGAGGGAAAAAGAGGGAGAGAGAGAGTGGTTAGAGAAGGGGTTTTGCGGGGGTGACCTATCCTAACGACAGAGCCCCTCTTCAGAGACCCCCCATCCCACCACCCCTCTCTGGCKTTGGAGAGGAGACCCTATGCCCCATGTGGGGGACGGGACGGGAGGCTAAAACATGAAAGGGATTCACATCAAGTTACAGATGGCAAGGTCGCAGCAGAGAACTACGATACTTGTGTTTTATATTCCTCTGTCTGCTGGTTTAAGACACGTTTTCTTACTTTTGGTCTCATGTTTCATATCCTGCTTTGGTCTTGATGGTTTAGCTTGTGGAGACTTAACTATCCTTCTCCTCTCCACTGCGTTCACACAGACCAACACAGTGAAATGTTTTAGTGAGGTTAACTAAACTGTGCTTGCTCAGTGAGATTTTCACGTAGAAACAATGAATTGGACGCTGTAGCGTATGGAAATTGGAGGGCTGTTAATTATTGTTTTCTTGGGTGGTTTTAGGAAATCATGGATTCCCCACCTGCACATCCAGATTCGGTAAACCTGTTCTAATCCTGAGCTAGAACACTGCGTACTTCCCTTTAATGTCACCTCCAGTAGGWCTACTTCAAGTTTATAGCAAAGTTGAACCAGATCTCTCATCTCTATTATAGTCTCCACACAATATAATTCTAGATCTCCACCCACCAAAGCTTCCCCATCTCTCCACACACAGACATGCTTCTCTAGCTACAATAGTGGCACAACACCAAACAACACTATCTCCTCCAGGGTTGTGCATCAGGGCCTCACCACGGTTCCATCCTCCCTGGTTTGCCTGTTTGGAGTCCCCTTGCTGCTTACGGGCCATGCCTGGGTCAACCCGTAAACACACCACCGCCCCTTCAAAGACCCCGCCACTGGGGCCTGGGGGGGGGAAAGGGAAAAAAAAAAACAAGAAGGGCACAGGGACAGGGAGGGGAGAAAGGAATGGGAAGCAAAGGGTAGGAGAGGGACAGGAGAACGGGAGAGCGAGAAGGGATGGGGGAGAGAGAGGAACCAGGGGAAAAGCGAAGGCGACAAAAGACGAGAAGAGGGGGGAAAGGGACGGAGGCACAGGTTATTTATTAGCCATGGGACACAGAGTCAGAACAGAGAGAGAGGAGAAGAGCAGGAGGAGAGAGAGAACGAGACGAGGAGAGAGAGGAGAGAGAGAGAAGAGAGAGAGAGAGAAAGAGAAGAGAGAGAGAGAGAGAGAGAGAAGAGAGAGAGAGAGAGAGGAGGACGAGAAGAGAGAGAAGGAGAGAGAGAGAGAGAGAAGAGAGAGAGAGAGAGAGAGAGAGAGAGAGAGAGAGAGAGAGAGAGAGAGAGAGAGAGACGAGAGAGAGAGAGAGAGGAGAGAGAGAGAGAGAGAGAGAAGAAGAGACGAGACAGAGACAGAGACAGAGACAGAGACAGAGACAGAGACAGAGACGAGCAGAGACAGAGACACAGAGACAGAGACAGAGACAGAGACAGAGCAAGACAGAGACAGAGGCAGAGAGAACAGAAGAGGAGAGGAAATAGGACAGAGAGAGAGAGCGAGAGAAGCAGGATGACGGCAGGATAAGTGAGAGAGTGAAGAGGGGAGCTACAGTGTGCTCTAACAAGGTATCTGCTTTGGCACCTTCTGACACCACGCAGTAGTAAATACGCCACCTACTCCTGCTAACTACAGGACGAACACACAGTGTAATTGTTAGACCCTCGGCTGTTAAATTAAGCTCAGTGTTAACATTAACACCTACGACTGGCTCGGCTGGCTTGGCTGCTCAGGGCTGTTAAGGAACGCATGGCTATAGGAGAAGAGAAAGCAAAAGTGGAACAGCAAATGTAGTCTAGAATAGGCAGTCACACAAACAATTTATACCTGGTCCACAAATACATTAGTATAATATTGTGTCCAATTTTAATGGAACAACAACAGCTATTGTTACCACCACCGATCATAAATAAAACAACATGCAATGCCAATGGAGTAAGGAGAGGCATTAGAGGCAGTTATGTAGGATCCATTAGACGATCCATTAACGATGTGTGGAGGTAGGAACAGTACCTTATCATCTGCCCTGGCACTGGGTTTGCGTCCAAATGGCACCTCATTCCCTAGGGCTCTGGTCAAAAGTAGTGCACTATGTAGGGAATAGGTGCCATTGGGACAGGTGAGTAAAACCTAGGGACTCAGTCAGCCTGTAGTGAAACAAGGCTGGAGTCTCCAAGTCTAGAGAAGCCTGAAACAGGATGTACCATTATTAATTGAAAATACAATCATTGAGACGCCACACACAACACACACTCCTGAGTAGAGGTGTGTGTGTGTGTGTGTGGTGGTGTGTGTGTGTGTGTGTGTGTTGTGTGTGTGTGTGTGTGTGTGTGTGTGTGTGTTGTGTGTGTGTGTGTGTGTTGTGTGTGTGGTGGTGGTGGCAGGGATCGCGGCGAGAGGCGTCGGGCGTCTGTGGGTGTCAATATGGTTTGATTCAATGGGGGGTGATTATTAACTAAATCGGCCCTGTCAAGGTCTGACTCATTAGGGCTTTAAATTAGGTCTGCTTCTGGGGCAAATTGGTGGCCTTCTTTGAGCCAGTGCGGACCAGCATTGGCATGTCTCTATAATTATAAACCCTCTCGCAGGTTATATGAAGGAAGAAGGAGGTATGAGAGGGTCGACAGACGGACGGACGGAAGACGGATGACGGGACGAAAAGACGGACGGACAGACGAACCCGTCATGGTGGCCAGTATTACCTGAAGTTACTTGATGGATACATTATCAATAACGCTTTCACAATATGCGTATCAAGCAAACAACGAAGGTTTTACTAATCAAATCTGTTATTTCCTTCATACTACAAAGTTAACATATTAATGTGACATCTTATGAAGGAGTTAAACGAGTTGTGTTTGTAAACGGATAAACAAGGTTTGCATTGTTCCTGTCGCAAATGTTTATGCAATGTGGTTAGTATTGAGCCGTGGTCGTCCCCTCTGCATAGCGCCTATATAACGAATCAATTGCGCTTCTTTGATGTTACGGAGGCGCGCGGGTGAAGTAAGCTAGATCTCTGCTGGTGGAATGTGGTACTGTGTGATTATAGGTTTATATTCATTTCAGTAGAGAACTGAAATATAGACACTCATGCAATTCATTTCCGGCGTTGCTCGTCTACTTGGGGACTGTGGTTTCTCACCCTTTGATTGGCCCTTAACCGTTCGTTCAAGGTGGTTTTTCAGATTGCTAAATAGCTTTGAACTCTGTGTCGTGTCTGGAACAAGCCAGAAACCGGAAGGGGCAAAATTTTGTAATTATTACTACACGGGTGGGTCTGCATCTGAATGCTGGACATTGCGTTAAAACGCTTTCCAGCCGGTGTGCTATCTCACATGTTTACCAAGCCGGCTAATTCTTATTGACGTTAAAATGATCTATTTAAGTCTGTTCCATCTGACTGCGCAATCCACTGTCTCATCAGCCCAGGCAGGGAAGTTATAAAGTTGATCTCCACTATAAAAAGCATCTAGACATTATCTCACATTTCTTTTAGACTAACATTTAGTTTTCAACAGCAGAGATTATTATAAACCTTGCTGTCTGTCTCTCTGACATTTGCAACGATATTTAAATTTGATCACCAGCTGTCCCATAGTAAGGAACGTGTCGGGAGTCGGGACGAGACAGACAGGAAGCGTTTCTAAGCCAGTCGAAATCATGAATCATCTGCATCATTTTTATGGAAATATACAAAGAAAACGAAGTGCAGCTACTCTGCAGTCTTTCCAGCTTCAGTTTGAAGTGATTGTGTTAGTTGTGTTGTTGGTTAGCTCCTCTGAACAACAGTGTCCTGACGAAATCGCGCCTCATTAGCTTATTGTTATGGATGTATCCAAATAAATGTCACTAGAAAACCGCTTAAACAAATGCAAATGCAGCTTCTTTGCTGTTATTCTGGCTGCCGTAGTTGGCTAACTAGCAAGCAAGTGATAAGAATGTTGCCAGCCAGTATGGCAATGGAACATTTAGAACGAACGTCTGGGTCGCGTCCATAGATACAGAACAAAAAGACTGAACGACTAGGTCGCGTCCATAGATACAGAACAAAAAGACTGAACGACTAGGTCGCGTCCATAGATACAGAACAAAAAGACTGAACGACTGGGTCGCATCTTTAGCAACCGAACCAATAGAACGAACGACCAGCCGGCTTGGGCAGCAACCCTAGATTTGTGTCGGGACTATATCTTGTGGAGGGATGAAAAAGTATGAATAAATTCAATCATTATTGGAATATGCTGGTAACCCGTTGTATAAAAGTGAAAATGCCCTCGAAGCCGGTGTTTGGAGGATATATTGGTACGGTTTTCAACAACACCCGTGCCAATATATCCTCCAAACACCGGCTTCTCTGGCATTATCACTTAAATATGTCTCTTTGTTGTGGCAATGACATGACATTACTTGGTGATGTCACAATCAGCGTATCGAAATAGAATGTGCAAGGCCCCTCAGACCACTGGATTCCACAGTGCAGCCAATATGGCTGCCGCTCTATCCACGAGGGACCGTTCAGTTGATTGGGAATGTCCGTTCTTGTAAATGTATTTCTATGGCTGTGAAACCCTGACCGCAACCAGACCACAACCAGGGTGTTGATACGAGGCCCTCTCCAGCAAAAGGGCTTGATCCTTACCTGTGGTGTCCGCTACTGCAGTTGTGCAACGCACCTCGAGGGGAGATGGTGTGTTTATTCTAGATGTTACCATGGTAATACAACTAATATAACTCCTCTGCCTGACGTCCATGACTCAGCTGGTAGAGCATGGTGCCTGCACCGCTACTGTTGCGGGTTCGGTTCCAGTGGCCACCCATGAATAAAATGGATGCACGCATGACTGTAAGTCGCTTTGGATAGAAGCGTCTGCTAAATGGCATATATTATTATATTATACAGCTACAATCATATCAAAGGTGACAGTAACCTTTGATCAGAAATCCAGGCTGTATCACAGCCGGCCGTGATTGGGAGTCCCATAGAGCGGTGCACAGTTGGCCCAGCATTGTCCGGGTTTGGCCGGTGTAGGCCATCATTGTAAATAAGAATTTGTACTGAACTGACTTGCCTAGTTAAATAAAGGTAAAAAAAAAGTAAAAAAACAAAAAAAACATTTCAAGATTAGGCAAAATGGAGGTAGGGAGATTGTTACTGCCATAAGCATAAAAGCAGAAGAAAAATGGACCAGTACAGTATATCTTATAAGAATGACTATTTCTTTGGTAACTGCCGGTCGGTCTATTTTAGAAGGGACATTCCACAGTCCTTTAATAAACCGACTAGATGGTCCTCACTTGATGTTTCCTCATATACACGGATAAATCAACCTGTGGGGTTTGTAAACATTTCCCACTCGCTCTTTTTCCGCTGGTGGCAGCCTGCCGATTTCAGACAGACACAACCTCTTCTTCTTCTCTCTGGATCAGGTTGATTTATCGGAGGTATTAAAACACTGAGAGAGATCAAGGTTAGATTCTATCAACTCTGAGATTTATCTAGTTTACTATAAGGATGTACATTGCCAGATTCTGAACAACTAAAGGCTATGTGTGTGTGTGTGTGTTTGCATCTGCATCTGTGCTTACGTGTGTTTGTTTAAGTAATCTTTTACAGTTCTAATTGATCCCCGGGCCTGCGCAGGGAGACTCTCTCCGACAGCACTGTCACAAGTTATTCCGAGTAATAGCTGGAAACTTTCCTATGTACAGTTTGGCGGATTTATACCGGATTGATTTCTTGGAATTATTTATACGAGGATCTCCTGCGTTAAAGGTTCAGTGTAAATGAATGAAGTATATATCATAGAAACGGCCTGCAGCCCAAGCCAAACTCAGAGCTTACAAATCCACCTCGAGCTTGCTTGGCTGTGACAGGACTCTCTTTTAGCAATGTCAAGAGTTTTTTTAAACAGTGAAGAGAAGTGAGGGAGTTGCTAAGTGTGTGTGTGTGTGTGTGTGTGTGTGTGTGTGTGTGTGTGTGTGTGTGT
>NW_019945121.1:31142-34914 GCF_002910315.2 Salvelinus sp. IW2-2015
AACATAGAGGTAGAGGCGCTCTCCTAGTTGACCGTGACTCAGAACAGAGTCATTTAGCCGTCATACGGTATGAGTGGAAAGGCACTGACTGGTACCATGTAAGTTAACTCCTCCTCCTCCTACCCCTCCTTCCTCCTACACAAGAACCACGCACGCACGCACGCCACCCAGTATCATGGCAGGTGAACAGATCGGGCGTAAAAAAAGGTACGCAACCGCTCTGATCAGCCTGGAAATATCCACCGCCACGCCATGAAGGAGGCGGTGGAACAGATCGACGCGTGAAAACATGGAAACCAGACATGTAAGACGCACGCACGCACCGTCACGTCACCCGCGACGCACGGGGCGACGGCACCACGCCGACCTGGGCGCAAAACGTCTCATCAACAACGCACGTCAGGACACCACAGACAACAGTACTAACTGGACCCAACGTATATCTACCACTCAGCGAGCACCACGACCAACACTCCGACACATCAACAACCACACTACAACACACAACACGACACCAAACCCGCAAAGCCATCTTTTTGCCTGAACCATAAAGGCTGCATTGTCAGGCCGAAGGAGAATAATGATGCACGTTTGCCCTTATCTTGCAACTACAGCACACTTTACGAATAAAAATATATTGGAGCAAGATATAGAGAGTTAGTCGCCTATTTCTCTCGGGGGGACCGGGGTTAACACCCCTACTCTTACGATAAGTGCCATGGGATCTTTAATGACCTCAGAGAGTCAGGACACCCGTTTAACGTCCCATCCGAAAGACGGCACCCTACACAGAGCAGTGTCCCCAATCACTGCCCTGGGGCATTGGGCTCTTTGTTTAGACCAGAGGAAAGAGTGCCTCCTACTGGCCCTCCAACACCACTTCCAGCAGCACCTGGTCTCCCATCCAGGGACTGATAGAGATAGAGGGAGAGAGAAGAGAGAGAGAATAGAGAGAGAGAAGAAAGAGCGAAGAGAGAGAGAAGAGAGCGAGGGAAGAGAGAAGAGAGAGTGAGAGAAGAGCAAAGAGAGAAGAAAGAAGAGTGGAGAGAGAGAGGAGAAGATAGGGAAGGAGAGAAGAGAGAATAGAGAGAGAAGGAGAGGGAGAGAGAAGAGAGAGAGGGAGAGAGAAGAGAGAGAGAGGAGAGAAGAGAGAGAGAGGAGAGAAGAGAGAGAGGGAGAGAAGATAGAGAGGGAAAGAGGGCAGAGACAGAAGGAGAAATAGAAGAGAGAGAGAGAGGCATCTTCCCCAATATTTGGAACCAAGGACTGATCCCCTCCAATCCACAAAAGTGGAGACAAATTTGACCCAAATAACTACCGTGGGATATGCGTCAACAGCAACCTTGGGAAAATCCTCTGCATTATCATCAACAGCAGACTTGTACATTTCCTCAGTAAAAACAATGTACTGAGCAAATGTCAAATTGGCTTTTTACCAAATTACCATACGACAGACCATGTATTGCACACCCTAATTGACAAACAAACAAACCAAACCAAAGGCAAAGTCTCCTCATGCTTAGTTGATTTGAAAAAAAGCTTTTGACTCCTTTTGGCATGAGGTTCTGCTATACAAATTGATGGAAAGTAGCGTTGGGGGTAAAACATACGACATTATAAAAACCATGTACACAAACAACAAGTGTGTGGTTAAAATAGTCAAAAAACACACTTCTTTCCACAGGTCTTTGGGGTGAGACAGGGATGCAGCTTAAATCCCACCCACTTCAACATATATATCAACAAATTGGCGAGGGCACTAGAACAGTCTGCAGCACCCGGCCTCACCCTAATAGAACCTGAAACCTCAAATGTCTACTGTTTGCTGATGATCTGGTGCTTCTGTCCCCAACCAAGGAAGGCCTACAGCAGCACCTAGATCTTATGCACAGATTCTGCCAGACCTGGGCCCTGACAGTACATCTCAGTAAGACCAAAATAATTGTGTTCCAAAAAAGGTCCAGTTACCAGGACCACAAATACAAATTCCGTCTAGACACCTTTGCCCTAGAGCACACAAAAAACGATACATACCTCGATCTAAACATCAGCGCCACAGGTAACTTCCACATAGCTGTGAAGGGATCTGAGAGACAAGACAAGAAGGGCCTTCTATGCCATCAAAAGGAACATACAATTCGACATTCCAATTAGGGTCTGGCTAAAAATACTTGAATCAGTTATTGAACCCATTGCCCTTTATGGTTGTGAGGTCTTGGGTCCGCTCACCAACCAAGAATTCACAAAATGGGACAAACACCAAATTGAGACTCTGCATGCAGAATTATGCAAAAAGATCCTCTGTGTACAATGTAAAACACCAAATAATGCATGCAAAGCAGAATTTGGCCAATACCCGCTAATGATCAAAATCCAGAAAAGAGCTGTTAAAATCTACAACCACCTAAAGGGAAGCGATTCCCAAACCTTCCATAACAAAGCCATCACCTACAGAGAGATGAACCCGGAGAAGAGTCCCCTAAGCAAGCTGGTTCTGGGGCTCTGTTCACAAACACAAACAGACCCCACAGAGTCCCAGGACAGCAACAGAATCAGACCCAACCAAGAAAACAAAAATATAATTACTTGACACATTGGAAAGAATTAACAAGAAGACAGAGCAACTAGAATGCTATTTGGCCCTAAACAGAGTACACAGTGGCAGAATACCTGACCACTGTGACTTACCCAAACTTAAAGAAAGGTTTGACTATGTACAGACTCAGTGTGCATAGCCTTGCTATTGAGAAAGGTCACTGTGGGCAGACCTGGCTCTCAAGAGAAGACAGGCTATGTGCACACAGCCCACACAATGAGGTGGAAACTGAGCTGCACTTCCTAACCTCCTGCCTAATGTTTGACCATATTAGAGACATATAGTTCCCTCAGATTACACAGATCCAGTACGAATTCGAAAAACAAACCCAATTTTGATAAACTCCCATATCTACTGGGTGAAATACCACAGTGTGCCATCACAGCAGCAAGACTTGTGACCTGTTGCCACAAGAAAAGGGCAACCAGTAAATACAACCCATATTTATGATTATTTATTTTCCCTTTTGTACTTTAATTATTTGCACATAAAATGACATTTGAAATGTCTTTATTCTTTTGGAACTTTTGTGAGTGTAATGTTTACTGTTAATTGTAATTGTTAATATCACTTTTGTTTATTATCTAGTTAACTTGCTTTGGCAATGTTAACATGTGTTTCCCATGCAAAATAAGCCCGTAATTGAAATTGAATTGAAATTGAGAGGCAGAGGGAAGAGAGAGAGAGAGAAGAAAGAGAGAGAGGAAGAGAAGAGAGAAGATAGAGAGAAGAGAGCGAGGGATAGAGGGGAGAGAGGGAGAGAGAGATAGAAGAGAGAGAATAGAGAAAGAGGGAGAGAGGGGAGAGAGGGAGAGAGAGAGAGAATAGAGAAAGAGGGAGAGAGGGGAGAGAGGAAGAGAGAGAGATAAAAGAGAGAGGGATAGACAGAGAGGGATCCCCAATGCACAAGTGGTTATCTCCACCCTGCTACCACGAAAAGACTTCCACCCTGCTACAATACAGCGGGTAAACGCAAGCATTTCCCGTGACTGTGCCTCAAAACCAAATGTTTTCCTGGCCCACCACTCCACCCTGGACTTGAACAGCCTCTATGACCAGGTCCACCTCTATAAGGCAGCAGTGCCCACCTTTGTCCGGACTCTAAAGGACATCGCTCTCAAACGCAGCCCCAACACTTCACACAGGAGCAACAGATCAATAGACACCCCACCCAGA
>NW_019945121.1:39750-42060 GCF_002910315.2 Salvelinus sp. IW2-2015
CCAGCGAGCACCCTCCAAGACCTGCAGGACCCCCCGTGGACCTACACATAGAGGACCCACGCCAAGAGGACTTACATCCAGACCACAGCACCCCAGACACATCCACACCCCCACCCCAACCAATCAACACCCCCCACATCAACCATGCCCACACCCATTTAGGCCCCTCAGATCAGACCTATGCCACTCCTGCCCACCCCATGCACCCACCCCGCAAAGAGAGCATCAACATGGAAGTCACACATACGCCCAGGTAGTGAGCGGGCAAACAGGCCCAACCCCACTCTTACACTCGCCAAGCCAACGGCATGTACCAGATGCTCAGCAGGCTCTGCTCACACTTACTGGCCTGAGGCCAAACCACACGGCCAACAACATTGGACACTTTATGGAAATTATCCACCGACAGGACCATTACCCTTTACATTGGACATGGGAGTTCAACTTGATGGAAATATACTGTAATTGAAAACTCAACTCTTATGTGTGAGACATGTTGGGATACAGAGGATGACTGGGGGAAGTATTTTTTATTTTCTATTAAAGACGAGACATGAGATCATTCAGTCGTTCATTCATTCATTCAGAAGTCCTTTGCGAAAGCCAAGTGGTGCCCCATTACTCATTTTTATTGGTGTTTCAGACCGGTACTCTGTAGCCTTTGGTACTCTGTAGCCTTTGGTACTCTGTAGCCTTTGGTACTCTGTAGCTTTTGGTACTCTGTAGCCTTTGGCTATGATAGTTAAAGCCCTAGTTTTTCAGCCCTGACATGTCAAGTCACTATTCGATGTCCATCCATGTCTGAGTTCGTCAGGAGATGATGTGAAAACAGTGAGCGCTGTTACCTTCAAGTAGGTTTCGGGTTTTGCTACGGTGTTGTGGACGGGGCTGGCGGATGAGCGTAAGCATCTGCCTCTGGTGCCAAAGGTTGCATGTTTGAATCCAGCGATAGAAAGTTGTTTTTTAGATTTTTGTTTTAAGCCTTTCCCAAACCTTAACCCTTACCTTAACCATTCAGAGTTAATACCTAACCTTAAGATTTCGGAGTTAATTCCTAAACTTAACCCTAACCTTATAAATGTGGAGTTAATACCTAAACTTAACCGCTTCGAAATGTGACGTTTGGAACAACTTTGAAATGTGATGTGTGAGAAACATGGATGAATGTCTAATTGTGACATGAGACTGTGAGAGCTAGGTGGACATGTGCCTGTCTGCACTTCAGAGYCGTGAGCCTACTTCTCTCTGTAACCTCTGCAGGCACTACATGTGACAGGGGTCTTTGTGAGAGTTGTTGCGGGGAGTCAAGRGACATTTGACCTGTATTGATACCATCAAAGCTGTCCGTTCAAAACTAGTCATGTCACTGTCCATAGAAACAAGGCCTCTTTATGGTTTAAATGTCCAAAGATTTGACTATTCGAAGAAAGCTCACTCCATGGGTAGAAACATGGGTGGATATCAAGAGTTCAAGCATAACCCCAATATGCTTCTCTCACAAATGTGACTAGCAGGTCTATTGAGGGTCTCCGTGTGGTATCCACAACAAACACAGATCAAGTAAAGAAGACAGAAAGGAAAAACTTGATAAACATCTTGGATACATGTTTAGGATCAAAACAGTAAACACAACATGGCAGATTGTTCGTAGTCTGATGACTGAAGAAAGGGTGTTGTCTTGACCTTTCTTCTTCAATAGATCCAGCACGGCTAAGTCCATTATGATGTTCTCAAATCTCACTGCTCTTTAAAAGTCATTTCTCCCCTTTGCTTATCTGGATGCCTGGCTAGTAATACAAGGCAACTAGAGGGTTAGACAGAGGGGGAGAATTGGGAGAGAAAGAGAGAGGAAGACAATGAGCAGTTGTGGGCCTGCCCAGTGTGTTTGTATGTGTGTGTGTTGGTGTGTGTGTGTGTGTTGTGTGTGTGTGTGTGTGTGTGGTGTGTGTGCGTGCGTGCGGTGCGGTGCGTTGCGTTGGCGTGACAAGTGCGTAGCGCTGCGTGCGTTGCGTGTGTCATGCCATATCACCCTGCGCTCCTGAGTTTGATTGAACATGTTGAAAAGCTTTATCAGTCTGCACACTGAGTCTTTGTGCTCGGCCTTTTTTCTTGAGGCGTCTGGGACAGAAGAGAGAGAGTGCCTGAAGTCACTTGTCCGGACAGTGTGGGAATTGGCCCAGTATTCCTCATACCTATTGAATCACACAAACACACCCACAGAGCCAACAGGTATATTCAAAACCCCCCCACAGAAAAAAAAAGAGTGTGGTGACTCTTATTCTGTGTTTGTTCTTGGAGGTAACGTTTGTT
>NW_019945121.1:42543-65043 GCF_002910315.2 Salvelinus sp. IW2-2015
TACAAGCAGCTCCGCATGATTAAAGTGACTGGGATGTCCTTCAATCAAGGTGGCCAGTGATTTGCTAACACAAAAACACACCCCACCACATTTGGCCAAGACCAGGAAAAGAACAATGATTCAGGACGAGAGCAAATGAAGACACTCTATGGCTTCGATTTAGGAAGGCAAAAAGATGAATAGGAACACCATTATAGCATTAGCTGGAAGGTCAATTCGACCTAAGAAGATCATGTTGCCAACTTCAACTGCCTTTCCATATCATTTCAGTCTGCTCATCATTCAAGCCACCATAGAGATGGGATCTTTGCCACACCTGCTGGATCAGAAAGTGCTGGATCTGACAATGGCACACAGAGGAGCATCTACTCCGCTTCAACCTGAAATGCAAATTTGCAACAAGCTATGTGGGTCCAAAAATTCACTAACTACAGACTCAACTCCATCACAGTAGGCAGAGGTTCCAAGAAAAGTTTCAAACACATTAATTAGGAACATGTCTCCTAGCTTGCACGTGAGCATTGCATTAGTGGAAAACAATGACTTCTTTTAGGAGAGGAGCGGTGTCTTGAAATCGTGAAAGCGTATTATTATGTAGTACTTCAACGTGCACAGAATAGGTTTGGTGATACAAAAGTAACCGGTACGTCCTATGTACTTTCAGTTTGAACTAGGCTCTTAAATAATTGCGACTTGCACCATGCTGCTCGGCTTTGTCTCCTGGCGAGATTGTGGAACACAACACGTCTAGTGTGGAGTGTATGTTTCTCTAACTGAGTCAAAGGGTATTAATACGTCACTCCTGCTTTTATTTAAAAACGGATCTTCGCTCACTGTTCTTGCCTCTCTAGCAAATCTAATGCCTCCTCTTATCTGTACGGGGTCTGGTCAAAAAAGAAGGTCCAGCAATGCCATTATATCATTAATAGGCCTATAGGTCAACTGTTTCTCCAGGACTAGTCGTCTTACACCCCAATGCATCCCCGACAAAGGGTTTTTGGTCTGCAGTGACCAGGGAGAACGTGGCATCGGAATCAACTGGATGAATTAGTGACACAATTAGCAGGAGGGGGTCTGGTATGGATGAGGGGTGTACATGAACTGTGCCCTATGAAGGCACTGTCACATCACTCCCATCCAGTACGGAAAAATTGGCCTTGGGCAAATGGCCAGAGGCGGCTGTCCTTTCCCAGCAACACGGAGCTCCGCCTATTAACCCGTGTGTGGTGAGGTGAAGATGCAGCAGACGCGCGCTGTTCTGTCCTCGATTCAAACGTGTCTGGAATACAGCAAACGCATGCGCAGAGATTGTCTGTTTGCTGTTCCTGGATTCGGTCTGGCCAAGAGGTTCGCCTCCACCCTTGTTTAGCCTGTTGCCACTGCGCTCATGACTATAGTACAGTTAACTCCCTGTTGCATTGCTAAACGGGTTATGTCGTTTTAACCACCTCTGTGTTTGAAGTCTACGGTTATTGTGATGTCGCCGGGTGCTTATGAGGCCGTATCATCTTTAGCTGTGTGGAGTTCTGCATTTATACTGGCTAGCCTGTATCTTAGGGCCTTTATCGGGTCTCTTATCATTTTGGTGATAGCTGTCAACCGGGTTCGATTTCCTGAGCAAATCTGCTTTTCGCCTGAGGGTGATTGGTAGCTTATACTAGGGTAAAAAAAAGCGAGTGATGGTCTAAGCGCCCTAGTGAGATAGTGGGCACCACACAAACCACAAAAAGCCCTGCATAACTCAAGCCTGAATATTAGAACAGTATTCAGTACGAGTCTAACAAGTCCGGTGCACTATAAGAACTAGAGCATCGATGACTTCTAAAAGTCAGTCAACTTTATAAGAATGTCGAAACGGTCTATCATATCATATTATGCATCATAATGAATCTCACTAAGTCAGAGACTAATTCGACAGGACTAGAAACTATTGTATACTGAAGACTACTTTTACGCTGAATTATCCTTATAAGACCGTACCTCACTGAGTCTTCCACGCATATTATTGTACAAAGATGTTGTCTGACCTAGGGGAGAGATGGACAAATATTGCACATGTCATTGTATAATAATTTAGGGTTCAGACTAATATTACATAGAATTAGCAGAATCTCATCATTTGCAGCGTTTGGTTCCGATCCTCTGTTTCGTAACTGTCTGTCTAGAGTCGCATCTACAAGCCCTTGTTAACTGTGTATTTACATCTTCCCTTTCTATCAGCGCTTGCTATACGCGGAATTCTCCGAACTAGCTGTTTAGTCTTTCTAATCTCATAATAAGACGCTAACTGAATATTTGGAGTATACGACACATGAACAGTGCGATATTATAGAAATACAGCATATTCAGATGTACAATTGTTCTGTATTAACTATTTATTAGCTCTTCTCCATGGTTAACCTATTTGGAGATACCGGTGGTCTCGTGTACGATATTGAAGAAGTTTATTTTGCGGTTGCAATTATTCATGTTTCTATTGTGAGAGGATTTCTTATGTCAGTTTTATTCGAGAGTGACAAAATGGGCGATTGTTCACGTTAAAAGTTCATTTGACACACTCTAGCGACGATACATTTCACCCAACACGTAGCTTAGAAGATTTCGAAGAAGTACCTACACTTGGGGACCCGAGGGACCGAGTTGTGGGAAACGCGGGCCTGTATAGATCGAGAATACCCACGTACGATTGTGCTCACAAGTTTTGGCACTTGCGCGCGTTTAACCACTAGATGGCCTCCGTGCTCCACGGTAAAGTTTTTCCCCTTCTGACCGCCGTCTCAGTCAAGCAGTGCAATATGGACCCTTTCAAAGTCTAGCTGGCATGCTATGTTTGGTTCTTTAGCTACCGCTAGTGAACCATTTTTTTGCGACTCTTTGCCTATGACATTACTATCCACCTCATTACTGGCAGGTGTTTTTCCCCTCCTTGTTAAAACACTTACTCTTCTTAACTCTAGGCCATACATTATCATTACATTGGGTGCTACATCACTCTCTCATCTCTAGGCAGATCATATCGCAGCTATGCAATTACGCAAAGGCAAAACGTGCAATAGCGTCGGTCTTCTGTTTCGATTTCACCTTTATTTTAACAGTCACGCTCGAGTTTATGAGAAACCAACGTCTTAGTTTGTCAATCACGGCCCGTTGTGAATACAGCCTGGAATCGAACCACGGTCTGTAGTGACTCCTGAAGAGCAGTGGAACGCGACGTGTTAGTTCGCAACATATCAATGGTGGGAAATGGAACAGTGTGCCTTTTCTTACGGAAATAGTGGAGGTGTTTTCGGGGATTTTGGAGAAATCAGGGTATCGTTTTATGCGCAGTGTCTTTGAAATGTGAAGCGTGTTATTTGTAGATGAATCAGGCGAGATAGGGTTAGTGTGAATAAAGTAAACTGGACCGTCACATTTGACTGCTTCTGTAAATCATATTCACTTGCACATTTCTGCTGGCTTTGGTCTCCTGCAGAGATATGGAACCACAACGTTATTTTGAATGTATGTTTCGTCAAGATGTCCATGAATGAGGAAATAAACGTGCGCGATGTCTGTCACCGAACTGTTTGGATGAGGGCCTGTCACTGGAATCTGTTGCCTATTATGCATGGTCACAAAATCACTCCAAGCGGCGAAAAATAGGGCCTTGGCAAATTTGTTCGCTTTCAGCACCACTGGAGCTCCGCTATTACCCTGTCTCGTGAGTGCTGGGATACAGCACGATGCGCAGATATGGTCCGCTGCTCTGCTTCGCTGATTGGCCAAAGTGGTTCGCTCCACTTTTGTGCCTTGTGCCATGCCGTCTGACTATAGTACATTATCCTTTTGGGATTGATGCTTTGGCATTAAACGTGGTAATGTCGTTTTTCCCACCGTCTTTGTGACCTGCGGTTTTTTGTATTTCGCCGGGTGCTTTTATAGGGCCTATTCCTTTAGCTGTTGAAAGTTTTCGGCATTTTAACTGGCAGCCTGTATTTAGGGCCTTAGCTGGGTCTTCTTATGCATTTTTGTCCGATCTATGGAGCAAATATTTCTTGGCGCGTGAGGTGACTTTCTGCTACGACTGTAAAAAAAAAGGAATGTTGTCAGGCCATACCAACCACAAAAACCAACTAACAGTAGACTCAGTTCCATTATCGCTCTACATCGAATGGTACTCCCTGCTATCTCAACCCATTTGACATCATCCCCCTCGACCTCTCCCGCCTCCCCACCCTTCTCCACCCCCCTCACCCATTCCGCCCATATGACCCCCGCTGGGGCTAGTCCGCGTGGTGCCATTCTTCACAGGGTCTGACACACAGCATGTTCCGCACAATCCTCGGGACGAAAGTAAGGATCATTAACCGCCGTTGACAAAGACAACAACCACTGAAGAGTGGGACGATTCACCGCACACACGCACACACCCCACACCACCGGCACAACACAGCCACGGACAGCCACATCCCACTACATCACACACACAACACACACACACGCACACCACACACACACACTACATACAGCAACAAAACACACATCGTGAATCACACATCGCTAACAACTCAGGTACAGTTACCACACACAGACGCCTCATTTTTAAATGGTTACGATCACACACCACAAGACGCAGGGACGCAACCACACACACACCACACACACACAACCCTATTCGCATCCCCAGGGGTAGCGATTGGCGGGGAGGGTTATTCACGTGGTACTAGAGCATCGGTGTGTCAGAGGTGATCGTTCGGTGTTTTGCTGTCCGAGTAGCGCTCAAAAAGTTGCCACAGTCTCTCTTAGAAGCTGTTTAATACCAAACAACATATAAAATACATTAAGACACATATTAAACATATAACACATAATACACACATAAACCATATAAGCATAGAAACACATAAGAAACATATAGAACACATATATCACACATATAACACAAATAAACACATATAAACCATATATAAGTAAATAAACACTATAAGACACACATAAACAGCAGTCATAAACACATATATACACTATATAAACAGATTATACACAACATAAAACACATATAAACATCATATAATCACACTAAAGCACACTAAACACATATAACACCATATGAAACACCAAAGCACATAAACACTATACACACAAAACACATATAGAACCATATTAAACACATATTAGACCATTAGAACAAATAAACACACATTAAGAACTAAATATCACACATAACACATTATAACACAGATATAGGACACATTAGTAACATATAAACATAAACACTAGACACATCATTTAACACCTATAACACATATATAAAGAACATATAAAAAAGATTCAACACACATAAACCAATTAAACACTATCAACATGATAACACATATAACACATAAAACACATATCAACACATATAAACACATATTCAAATAATAAAGTCAGGACATTAACACATATTACACTTTTTCAACACACTAAACACATATAAACCTATTTACACATATCTATCACAGTAGTACAGATATAAACACATGATAAATTAATTAACCATATATAACACATATAAACAGCATGAGTACAGACACATTAAACATATAACCAACATTCAATCACATGAATCAACAAATGAAACATGATAATCATAAGAATGCTTGAATGCGAGTCCGGAGCTAAACACAGTAAACAGTGAATGAGCTTGAGATTGAGACTCTAAGTTGGTTGGATATGAGCTGAGCTGTGCTATTGGATATGAAGTCTAGAGTGGATAGAGCCTGTGTATACTGGAAGACGTATAGTGTATTGATATTGAGCTGAGCGTGAATATGAGCTGATGAGCTGTTGATAGTAGCTATGAGCTTGTGTCATATGGAGCTATGAGCTTGTGTTGTGATATAAGCTAATTGAGCTGTGTGTTGGGATAGAGTCAGAGCGTTGATATGAGCTATGACTGTTGTGTTAATTATGAGCTATATGCTGTGTGTTGGATATGAAGCTATGAGCTGGTTGATTATAAGCTATAGCTGCTTGATATAGCATGACTGTGTTTCGATAGAGCTATAGCTGTGTGTCCTATGAGCATGACGCTGTGTGTTGGATATAGCCTAGAGATGTGTGTTGATATGAGCTATGACTGATTGTATGACTATGAGCGTGTGTGAATGGAGCTATGAGCTGTGATATTGAGCTTGACTGTTCGATGAGCTATTAGCCGTGTTTGCATATGACTATTAGGTGATTGATATGAGATATGAGCTTGTGTCGAATGGACTAGAGCTGTGTATATGGCAATGAGGCTCATTGAGGTTAGTATTGGAGCTAGACGTGGGTTCGGATATGAAGCGTGTGAGCTGTGTATGTTGGATATGAGGATTTAGTAAACGGTGGAGTATGGCTAGAGCTGTCTGGATTATGGCTGTGGCTGTTGGATATGAGCTATGGAGCTTGTGTTGGATAGTGAGACATGACTGTGAGCGTGGCTGTTGGCCAGAGCTGTGAGGCTGTGGAGTATTGAGCTGGTGTATGCTATGAGCTGGTGTTGGCTAACTGTGTTGGTAATTAGATAGCGCATGGCCTGGGTCGTTTGCTAGAGCTTGTGTGTTGGATTGAGATATGAGCGGAGCGTGGTGTTGATAGGAAGATAGGAGCTATTGACTGTTTTGATATTTACTTGGAATAGTATGAGCTTGACTGTATGCAAATCAAAATCAAATCAAATATTTTATTAGTCACCATACAGCATGGTAGCAGAATGTTTAAGCAGTGTACGAAATGCTTTGCTTCTAGTTCCTGACAACTGCGCAGTAATAACCAACAAGTAATCTAACTTAAACATCCACAACTACTACCTTATCACCGACGAACAAGTGTAAAGGGATAAAGAGTATATTCATAAAGATCATATTGAATGTAGTGGTGGTACAGAAGCAGGCAGATTCAGTAGATTGGTATAGGAGACGGTATTACTACATATGGATGATACGTAGGCTATGTAAACATAAATGTGGCATAGTTTAAAGTGCTAGTGTACATTATACAATAAAAAGGGCAAATGCATAGTATATATAGAGTACGAGGATATATGAGATGGTAATGTAGGCGACGTAAACATGTATTAAAGTGGCATTGTTTAAAGGGCTAGTGTACATTTTACATAATTTCCATCAATTCCCATTTTAAAAGTGGCTCGGAGTGAGTCAGTATGTTGGCAGCGCCGCATAATGTTAGAGTGTGGCTGTTTAACAGTCTGATGCCTTGAATAGAGCTGTTTTCAGCTCTCGGTTCCCGCTTGAAGCACCTGTACTGACTCTGCCTTCTTGGATGATAGCGGGTGAACGGCAGTGGCTTGGTGGTTGTTTGTCCGTTGATCTTATGGCCTTGCGGACACGGCGTGGTGTATGGGCCTGGAGGGCAGCGTAGTTTGCCCTGGTGCGTTCTGCAGACCTCACTACCCGCTGGAGAGCTTAGGTTTGGCGAAGCATGCCTCCAGGCGTGAAGCAGCCCGACAGATGCTCTTCGATTGTGCATCTGTAGAAGTGTGAGTTTCTTTGGAAAGCGAATTTCTCAGCCTCCTGAGGAAGAGGCCCTGCTGCGCATTCTCACAACGCTGTCTGGTGGTGAGACCCAATTCAAGTTGTCCGTGAATGTGACACGAGAACTTAAACTTCCACGTTCTCCCACTACTCGACCGCTCGGGGATGTGGATGGGGGGTGCTCCCTCTGCTTTCCTGAAGTCACAATCATCCCTTGTTTGTGACGTTAGATGTGAGGTTATTGTTCCTGACACCACATCGCGAGGGCCTCACCTCTCCTGTAGGCCCGTCTCGTCGTTTGTTGGAATCAAGCCACCAACGTTGTAGTGTCATCCGGCAAACCTTGATGATTGCAGTTGAGAAGCGTGCATTGTACGCAGTCGTGGGGAACAGGAGTACAGGAGAAGGGCTCAGAACGCACCTTGGGCCCCATGTTGAGATCACGGGTGGGAGATTTTGTACCTACCCTCCACCACCTGGGGCGCGCCGTGCAGGAAGTCCAGACCGCAGTTCACAGGGCGGGGTCGAGACCAGGGTCTCGACTTGATGACGAGTTGTGAGGTACATGGTGTTAAATGCGAGCTGTAATCGATGAACAGGTCATTCTTCAATGGCATGGGTCCTCTTCCGTCTTGCGGTGAGTTGGCATTGAGTGTGGGTTGCGATTGCGTCTCTTGTGACCTATGGTCGTTAAGTCGAAATTGGATGGGTCTAGGGGTGTCCGGGTTAGGTGGAGTGATATGGTCCTTGACTAGTCTCTCACAGCACTATCTATGGATGAGGAGAGTGGTGCTACGGCGCGTAGTCGTTAGCTCATTACCGTAGCTCTTGGAGAAAGGAACAATGTGTGGCCGCTCTTGAAGTCATGTGGGAACAGCAGACTGCGCGATATTAGATTGACTTGTAATGTCCGTTAACACACCAGCCAGCTGTCTGGCATGCTCTTGAGGACGCGGCCTGGGAATCCGTCTGGGCCATGCGAGTGGAGCTTACACGACGTTAAAGTTTAGCTCACCTCGTCTGCATGTGAAGAGAGCCCGGCAGTTTGTGTAGGGGCGCGGTGTCAGGGGCACATGTATTGCCTCCAAATGCGGGCAAAAAAGTGTTTAGCCTGCTGGGGAGCAAGACACCTGGTCCGCGACGGGCTGGTTTCTTTTTGTAATCCGTGATTGACTGTAGACCCTGCACATACCTCTTGTGTCTGAGCTGTTGAATTGCGACTCGATTTTGTCTCTGTACGTGACTTAGCCTGTTGATTCCTTGCGAGAGAATATAGCTACACTGTTTGTATTCGGTCCATTGCTTCCGGTTCTGCCGCTGGTTAAAGCAGTGTGTCCGCTTTCAGTTCACGCGAATGCTGCTGCAATCCACGGTTTCTGGTTTGGGATGTTTTTATCGTTGCTGTGGTACGAATCTCAATGCACTTCCTAATGAACTCGCTACCGAATCAGCATATTCTCATATTGTGTGGACGCGATCGGAACAATTCCAATCCGCGTGATCGAAGCAGTCTGAAGCGTGGATTCAGATTGGCGGACCAGCGTTAAAGACTGAGCGCGGGAGCTTGTTGTTTGGAGTTTCTGTTGTAGCTGGCCAACAAAATGGAGTCGTGGTCAGCTTTCCGAAAGGGGGCGGGGAGGGCCTTATTGCGTCGCGGAAATTAGTATACGAATGATCTAGGGTTTTCACCGTGGTAGCAACAATCGTAGCTGATAGAATTAGGGAGTTTTGTTTTAGATAAGCCTTGTTAAAATCCCCAGCTAACGATAATGCAGCTTCAGGTGTGTGGGTTTCCAGTTTACAAAGAGTCAGTAATCGTTCAGGCCATCGATGTGTCTGTGGGGGAATATATACGGCTGTGATTGATGAAGAGAATTCCTTGTAGATAATGCGGTCGACATTGATTGTGAGGAGTTCTGATCAGGTGAACAGAATGACTTGAGTTCTGTGTGTTATGATGATCACACACTTCTCGTTAATCATAAGGCATACCCCCCGCCCCTCTTTACCGGAAAGATGTTTGTTTCTTGCGCGCGATGCATAAGAAACCAGCTGGTGCGACCGACTCCGTTAGCGTCCCTTGATTAGCCAGTGTCCGTGAAGCAGAGCACGTTGCAATCCCTGTGTCTCTCTGGAATGCTACCCTAGCTCGGATTTATCAACCTGTATTGTCAAGAGACTGACATGGAGAGTATGCTAGGTGAGGAGCGATGTGCCCGTCTCCGAAGCCTGACACAGGACCTGCCTTCGTTTGCCCCTTTTCGGCGTCGCACAGGGCGCCGGCTGGATCAGATCCATTGTATTGGGTGGAAGGCAAAACGCTGGATCCGTTTCGGAAATCATATTCCTGGTAGAACGATGATGAGTGTGACGTAATTGCGTTATTCAGTAGTTCTCCGAGCTGTATGTAATGAAACTAAGATTACCTGGGTACCGATGTAAGAAATAACACATAAAAAAACAAAAAAAATGCATATTTCCAAGGAACGCGAAGCGAGGGCGGCATCTCTCTTTTCGGCGCCGAAGTAAGAATATGATCTATATGTGTTGGATATGAGCTGTGTTGTTGGCTATGAGCTGTGTGTTGATGCGTCTACAGGAGAGGGAGCAGTTGTGACTTCAGGCTTTTCATTACTGTTTATCCTGTCCTCTAACCTCTCACTCCTCAAATAAATCTACACTCTAAATCACTGTAAAGTTGTCATTGGTCTTTCCAGTCCTCGCCACAGAGAAACAAGGAGAGAAAGTTGTCGTGCTGTTTAGAGTGTTAAATACACAGAATAGAGAGCTATAGAACGTATAGGTACACTGTGTGTCAGCCAAGGGGGGGGGGGAAATACTGTAACTTCTCTCTCTCTCTGAGTAGAGTATGGCTCAGGCAGAGACTCAGAGAATATTCTCTCATGTCTTCAGGATTTTGACCCTTTTCTCTCTTTCATGGACAGAAGTGGAATCGTTCTGAAGTATCATGGAATGTGTGTCAGTGGGTGAATGTAGTCATTCCAGCCGTCTGTGTCTCTGTTTATTGAGTTGTCTGCGACAGGGCAGCAGGGCATGTAGCGACCTGCCTTTCCTCACTGGAAATGAGTGTGCTCTTTTGTATAAAAAACCTGATATATCACATTCTCAGCTGTTTCTCCAAAAAAGCTCAGAATCAGAGCTTTACGTCTAATGGAAGATACCAAATATATTCTTAGTCAGAATGGGGGGTATTGTCTCCAGGCTTTAGCTTAACAGGCTAACACAGTCTGGTGCTGCTCAGACGACCTGAGTTCAAGCCAGTCTAATCAACACATAGTTGTAAACTTCTCCACGTCCTCTTAGATCAGCCCAAGATGCACATAGCTTTTTAGCTACTGAAGCTGTTACACATTAAATTGGCATATTTGCCTTCTATAATTTGGTTTGCGGGTTTTTGTATTGGTGATATAATGCAGCTCTATCATCTCCTCTCTCCTCTCCTCTCTCGTCATCTCTCTTCTCGTCGTCTCTCTCCTCTCTTTGTCTTCTTGTGTCCTCTCTCTGCTCTATCTCCCCTCCCTCGCTCTCTCCCTCTGCCACCTCGTCCCGTCGCCTTCCCCTCTCTCTGTTCGTCGTCTCTCTCCTGTCTCTTCTTCGTTTCTGCGCTTGCTCCTTCTCCGCTGCTCTCTCCTCTCTCTGTCCTCTCTCGTGCTCTCTCTCCTGCTCTCCTCGCTCTCTCTCTCTGTCTCTCTCTCGCTGCTCTCTCTCTCGCTGCTCTCTCTCTCTCTCTCTATTCAATTCAATTCAAGGGACTTTATTGGCATGGGAAACATTTGTTAACATTGCCAAACCAAGTGAAGTAGATAATATACAAAATTGAAATGAACAATAAAAGTGAACAGTAAACATTACACTCACAGAAGTTCCAAAAGAATAAAGAGATTACAAAAGTCATATTATGAGCTAGATATACAGTGTTGTAATGATGTACAAATGGTTAAAGTACAAAAGGGACCTGTGGCAACAGGACATACATCTTGCTGCTGTGAAGGCACACTGTGGTATTTCACCCAGTAGATATTGGAGTTTATCAAAATCAGGCTTGTTTTTTAATTATTTGTGGATCTGTGTAATCTGAGGGAAATATGTGTCTCTAATATGGTCATACATTTGGCAGGAGGTTAGGAAGTGCAGTCTGCCTACAGCAGACTTTCTCAATAGCAAGGCTATGCTCATTAAGTCTGTACATAGTCTAAGCTTTCCTTAAGTTTGGGTCAGTCACAGTGGTCAGGTATTCTGCCACTGTGTACTCTCTGTTTAGGGTCAAAAAGCATTCTAGATAATTAGATAATTTGGTGGGTGTCGGCCTAATTCTGCTCTGCATGCATTATTTGGTGTTTTACATTGTACACAGAGGATATTTTTGCAGAATTCTGCATGCAGAGTCTCAATTTGGCGTTTGTCCCATTTTGTGAATTCTTGGTTGGTGAGCGGACCCCAGACCTCACAACCATGAAGGGCAATGGGTTCTATAACTGATTCAAGTATTTTTAGCCAGATCCTAATTGGTTTGTCGAATTTTGTGTTCCTTTTGATGGCATAGAAGGCCCTTCTTGCCTCGTCTCTCAGATCATTCACAGCTTTGTGGAAGTTACCTTTGGCGCTGATGTTTAGGCCGAGGTATGTATAGTTTTTTTGTGTGCTCTAGCGCAACGGTGTCTAGATGGAATTTGTATTTGTGGTCCTGGTGACTGGACCTTTTTGGAACACCATTATTTTGGTCTTACTGAGATTTACTGTCAGGGCCCAGGTCTGACAAAATCTGTGCAGAAGATCTAGGTGCTGCTGTAGGCCCTCCTTGTTTGGTGACAGAAGCACCAGATCATCAGCAAACAGTAGACATTTGACTTCAGATTCTAGTACGGTGAGGCCGGGTGCTGCAGACTGTTCTAGTGCCCTCGCCAATTCGTTGATATATATATGTTGAAGAGATTGGGGCTTAAGCTGCATCCCTGTCTCACCCCCGGCCCTGTTGAAAGAAATGTGTGTTTTTTGCCTATTTTAACCTCCATCTTGTTTGTTTGTTTACATAGCAGACCCTGATGCCAAATTCCGTCAAAAGTGTTATTGAAATCAACAAAGCATGAGAAGACTTTGCCTTTGTTTCCGTTTGTTTGTTTGTCAATTAAGGTTTGCAGGGTGAATACGTGGTCTGTCGTACAGTAATTTGATTTAAAAAAACAATTTGTCATGTGCTCAGTACATTACATTCGCTGAGGAAATGTACAAGTCTGCTCTTAATGATAATGCAGAGGAGTTTCCCAAGGTTGCTGTTGACACATATCCCACAGTAGTTATTGGGGTCATATTTGTCTCCACTTCTGTGGATTGGGGTGATCAGTCCTTGGTTCTAAATATTGGGGAAGATGCCAGAGCTGAGGATAATGTCAAAGAGTTTTAGCCAAATGGAATTTGTTGTCTGTATATTTGATCGTTTCATTTAGGATACCATCAACACCACAGGCCWTTTTGGGTTGGAGGGTTTTTATTTTGTCCTGTAGTTCATTCAATGTAATTTGAGAATCCAGTGGGTTCTGGTAGTCTTTAATAGTTGATTCTAAGATTTGTATTTGATCATGTATATGTTTTTGCTGTTTGTTCTTTGTTATAGYGCCAAAAAGATTGGAGAAGTGGTTTATCCACACATCTCCGTTTTGGATAGATGACTCTTTGTGTTGATGTTTGTTTAGTGTTTTCCAATTTCCCCAGAAGTGGTTKGATTCTATYGATTCTTTAATTACATTGAGCTGATTTCTGACGTGCTGTTCCTTCTTTTTCCGTAGTGTATTTCTGTATTGTTTTAGTGATTCACCAGAGTGAAGGCGTAGGCTCAGGTTTTCTGGGTCTCTATGTTTTTGGTTGGACAGGTTTCTCAATTTCTATCTTAGGTTTTCACATTCTTTATCAAACCATTTGTCATTGTTGTTCATTTTCTTAGGTTTTCTGCTTGAAATGTTTAGATTTGATAGGGAAACTAAGAGGTCAAATATGCTGTTTAGGTTTTCTACTGCCAAGTTTACACCTTCACTATTACAGTGGAACATTTTATCCAGGAAATTGTCTAAAAGGGATTGAATTTGTTGCTGCCTAATTGTTTCTTGGTAGGTTTCCAAACTACATTCCTTCCATCTATATCATTTCTTAATATTACTCAGTTCCTTTGGCTTTGATGCCTCATGATTGAGTATTGCTCTGTTCAAGTAGACTGTGATTTTGCTGTGATCTMATAGGTGTGTCAGTGGGCTGACTGTGAACGCTCTGAGAGACTCTGGGTTGAGGTCAGTGATAAAGTAGTCTACAGTGCTACTGCCAAGAGATGAGTTATAGGTGTACCTACCATAGGAGTCCCCTCGAAGCCTACCATTGACTATGTACATACCCAGCGTGCGACAGAGCTGCAGGAGTTGTGACCCGTTTTTGTTGGTTATGTTGTCATAGTTGTGCCTAGGGGGATGGGGGAGGGAATGCTGTCACCTCCAGGTAGGTGTTTGTCCCCCTGTTGCTGGCGGTGTCAGGTTCTTGTCCAGTTCTGGCATTTAGGTCACCACAGACTAATACATGTCCCTGGGCCTGGAAATGATTGATTTCCCCCTCCAGGATGGAGAAGCTGTCTTCATTAAGTATGGGGGTTCTAGTGGGGGATGTAAGTAGCACACAGGAGACATTTTTCTCTGTTGAGATCATATCCTTTTGAATTTCTAGCAAAATGTAAAAAATTCCTGTTTTGATTCATTTAATAGAGTGAGTTACATCTGCTCTATACCAAATTAGCATACCCCCTGAGTCCCTTCCCTGTTTCACACCTGTACAGTGCCTTGTTAAATTTACAGGTTGTAAGGCAACAAAATAGGAAAAATGCCAAGGGGGTTGAATACTTTCTCAGGTCACCTGTAGTTGTTGGTGGATGGACTACCACTGTCTGTAACCTAGGGGGAAACCAGTGGTCTGTCTCCTCTATACCACCCACCTGGTAGTGTGTGGATGGGACTACCAGCTGTCTGTAACCTAGGGGGCAACCAGTGGGTCTGTCTCCTCTATACCACCCACCTGGCTAGTGTGGTGGATGGGAACTACCAGCTTCTGTAACCTAGGGGAAACCAGTGGGTCTGTCTCCTCTATACCACCCCCTGGTAGTGTGGTGGATGGGACTACCAGCTGTCTTAACCTAGAGGGCAACAGTGGGTCTGTCCCTCTATACCACCCACCTGTAGTTGTGGTGGATGGGACTACCAGTGTCTGTAACCTAGGGCAACCAGTGGGTCTGTCTCCTCTATACCACCCACCTGGTAGTGTGGTGGATGGGACTACCAGCTTCTGTAACCTAGGGGGAACCAGTGGGTCTGTCTCCTCTATACCACCCACCTGTAGTGTGGTGGATGGACTACCAGCTGTCTGTAACCTAGAGGGCAACAGTCTCCTCTATACCACCCACCTTGGTAGTGTGGTGGATGGGACTACCAGCTCTCTGTAACCTAGAGGCAACCAGTGGTCCGTCTCCTCTATACCACCCACCTGGTAGTGTGGTGGATGGACTACCAGCTCTCTGTAACCTAGGGGCAACCAGTGGGTCCGTCTTCCTCTATACCACCCACCTGGTAGTGGTGGAGGATGGACTACCAGCTCTCTGTAACCTAGTGGGCAACCAGGGTCCGTCTCCTCTATACCACCCACCTGGTAGTGTGGTGGATGGGACTACCAGCTCTCTGTAAACTACCAGCTCTCTGTAACAACGCCGCTGAGGTGGCTTGGCAACAATGCTCGGATTGTTCCTGTTCTGCCTCCATTGATTGACAGCTGGTTGCCGCCAGTCAGGTGGAAAGCAGCTCTGTGAGATGCCCCTCCCCCCTCTGCCCTCAGGTTATTCCAAAACAAACCCGGAACCTTGAATAACCCTTAGAACCACCACCACAACCAATCACACAAACTAAACACACCACACACCAATCACACACAAACCAAATCACACACAACCAATCAACACAACTAAACACACACAACCAATCATACACACCCAATCACACACAACCAATCACACACACAACCAAAGACACACATCTAAACACACTCAACTAAAACACAACACAAACAAAACACACACAAACTAAACACACACAACTAAACACACACAACTAAACACACACAACTAAACACACACAACTAACAACACACAACCAATCACACACAACCAAACACACACAACCAACACACACAACAAACCACACAAAACTAAACACACACCAAACCCCCCCAAATTTTCATACACCAACCAACCACACACAACCAATCACACACAACTAAACACACACAACCAATCATACACACCCAATCACACACAACCAATCACACACAACCAATCACAAAAGGGTAAAAACAAACACAGGAATTGAACTTTCAGACCCCCCCCAGACACAAACACACAAACCTCTTCCTGATCCTCGTCTTCCTTCTCTTCTCGATGTTCAGGAACCGCAAGTACAATCGGTTTCATAGTTCTACTCATAGGAACACGTAGTGATGGGGCAAAATCTCAATATCGATACTTTGACTCCGAGTATTGTTTTTTGTTGTTGTTGCTAGGTAGCGTTAGCGTTCTCTAGTTGGCTGTACCTGGAAGAGGCCAGTTTCGATCTATCATTCTGAGAAGTGTGGCTCAGTTGCCTTTTTAATGATAAGTCATTAAACAAAAATAAATTAGGATTAAGTCAGTAACTTAATCAAAGCATAGAAATGTGAATGATATAGCCACATGTGTTAGTGATGGGGGAGAAATCTCTACAGTTAAATATTACCATATTATTTTTGGAAGATGTTACATATCGATATCTGACTGGAAGTTGTACCTGCTCCAAAACTCCGGTAGTTTCCATCCTAGAGTTTGTTCTCTATCTTCATTTTAAAACAGTGACCCAACATGTTTTTACCACTTTTATTTCCAACGTCCGATCAAAACTACATTTCCTCATGACTTTCTCTCGTCTCTCTGCAGCAGATATTTAGTGAGCAAAATGTTCTGAACATCAAATCGAAAAATAAAATCGGAATCGAATCGAAATACATGTACATATATAAATCCCCAACCCTACTCACAGGCGAAGAACTGCCAGGGCTGGTAGGTCTCCCCGAAGTCAGTGGAACGTTCTAGCACCCACAGGTCTGGTCGAGGAGAGTTGGCAAACTTGAATTGCGCATACATATCGTGTCCTCTACGGTGTGATAGCAGGTTGGGGAAGATATGTAGGGATCAAGACATGTGTTCTGTCTTTACAATTGCTCCATGAGTAATATAGTGGTTGAATCTAATATTTGTCAAACATGTTGGGATTGGGGGGTTTGTGTTGGGCGGGTTCTCGGGGTTTTGGGCTGGCGGCTTGGGGGGTTGAATATGTTTTTTTTGTGTATGTATGGAGGACTCTTGTCCGCTTCTTCCCTCCACCACTGTATCACTTGGAGGCGCCCACGGGCACATTGATCTTCGCCCGAGCCTCATACCACCGCCCCACTCCTCCGGGCATCAGCACAGCTCCTCTTGGGTTCGCTCTCCCATCCACACCATAAGCTTCACCTACTCCCTCACACAAGCACCCATCCCACGTGGGGCGGCCCGCTCATGTTCTTCCATGCCGGGGCATCTGGTCCTCGGGCCGTCATTTTCTCTCCTTACTGTGTGTCCTCGGTCGCGAGGTCTGGTCCTTTCTCTGCGCCTTGTACACTTGGATTAGCGCCTCACCTGTGTGAGCGTCCGTGTCCTGTCTACCCGCGTTCCGCCCCTCCTTGTCTGGCTTTTTCCGTCCTTTTTCTTTGGCCTTTTCTTGGCCTGCTCCGGTCTTTGGGTCTCCCGGTCAGCTTCGGCTCCTCCGGCTCCCTGTTCGGTTTTTGTTTTTCCGTCGCCCTGTATATAGTGTCATTCCTCCATCTTTCTGTACCTTCTGACTGTTGTGGGTATCACCTGTTTCCCCGCCTGTCCCTCCTGTATTATACCAGCCTCCGCTCCCACATTTGAGTTCCTACGCTACCTCGACGGTCCGGCCTCGCGGCTGTGTCCGGGCCTTCGGGCTCGCCTTTGTCGCTGTCACGGTGGCGTGGGGTCTCCGGCCTCGCCCCCTGCTCCTTATGCATGCCTCCTCGGGTTGACGTCTGGGACCCAGTCCACCCTGTTGGGCCCCTTTCCGCCCCTGCCGCTCGTATACGTTCCTAGGCATCTCAGCACTGGACTCTGTATCTCGCCGCTACCTCCCGTCCCGGGTGTGGGGTCCTGCGTTCCCTCTGTGGCCTCCCTGTTGCGGTGCCCCTGCTATAGGATGCGCGCTCCATCAGTCCTCCGCACCGCAATCTCGTACTCCCACCGGGCACACGGACCTGGTCTGTATTAGCTGTAGGAGCGTCCACAGTTGTGGGAACTCTGTACCGCCGTGCTCATCCCGCCCCCCCTTCGTCCCCTCCGCGTCCTGGTTACCTTCTGCCCGGCGCCGGTCTTCCCGCCGCGCTGTCCGGCCGTCTGCCGTTTGCCCTGCCCTCACTCGCTGGTATATCAGAGCTCAGCAATTGGCATCTGCTGTGACGACCCGTGTCGGTACCTGGTTGCTGCGCCATTGCGGGTTTTTTTGTCTCCCCTCTCTCGGTGTTGGCGGCCTCGCCGGCTGCGTCCCGCTCCCGGGCCTGCCTGGGGTGGCCTCACACTTCTTTGGGGTGCTTTTGCCCGGGCGCCTGCTATATAGTCTCGGCCACGATCTTGAGCTCTGTCGATCCCTGTGCGAGCTACCGGGCGGTGGCACTTGTGAGAGTACTATGGTCCTCGGCGTCGTCATTGGCTTCGTTCTCCTTCTAGTCGGCTTATCGCGCTGGTCGTGGTGGGTCTTCCCGCCTGTCCCGCGGACACCTCCCCGCGGGCTCCGGCGTGGCTCCGTGCACGTCTCCGGTTGTGCGTGGTACGGCCGTTCCGCTGCCCCCCTTCGCCACTTTGCGGCGCCGCCCGTCCGTCTTGCCACGCCGCCAGCCGCCCTGCACGGCTTGGCGCGGTTGTCTTTCGGCAGGCGTGGCCACATTCCTGTGCGGTGTGTGCCACTGGGTCGCACTCCTCGGAACACGTCGATCTCTGTCTTCGCCCCTACGGTTGTCTGTGTGCTATAATTAGTTCTCGATGTATACATGTCTTTGTCTCTGTGATCCTCAGTAACATCTTTCATGATCATGCCCACATTCTGGTATTAGTACGCCTTTACCATTTTGAACCTCTGTATACTCCTAGTCTTACCTAATGTCCGTGCTTTTTTCTGGACCCTGTTATTATTTATTGGCCTCGTGCACTTCCACTATTGTATCTCTGTAACCGGTACCCTCTCCTCCCAGTTGCCGTGTCCCTCTGCCTCCATCCGCTTGCCTCTGCTTTGGTGTCGACATGCTTGCCCTTTTGGGTCAGTGTCTCCCTTACTTGTTATCTCCCCTGTCTATAATGCTTCCGCTGTGGCTGCTTTTTCCGCCCGGTTTCGCGCATGTTCTGACGCCGTGTTTTCTGCTTCTTGTCGCCTGCCCAGTTCCGCTCTCCTCATGCGGTGGCTTCTCTCTTCACCGACTGCTTTTCTGCCTTTTTTACCCCTTCAGCATCTCTGTCCTGTCTTTCTTCCCTTTTCTGCTTTCCATCCTCTGGTCTCTCCTGCTTCTCCCACACTTGTATGCTCGATTGAGCTCTCTCGCTCATTATGTTTACTTCGGTCTACCGTCAGTACCTTCCTTTGTGCATACCTTCACTGCTTTCCCGCTATTTGCCCCAACGTTTTACTGCAGGCCCCACTTTCGAAACTCCTGCCTCTTTATGCCTGTCGCCTCCCCTGCGTCCCGTTGTACCGTGCCCTTTTTGCTTTCTACACCGCATCGTATATTGAGGGTGAGCTCTGTTCACGTACTATTCTCTCCTCCCCTTCGTTCTCTGTATTCCAGTACCTCCCTGGTTTAATCCGCTTTCTTCCCTCTTCCTGTCCTCTGTTCTTACCCCGGTTTTCATTTCTCTCGTTACTGCGCTCTGGGCGACTCTCCCCATCCGCCTTCTGATATCACGGCTGCTAGCTTCCCCTCACAGGTAGTGTCCAACTGGCCTCCTTGCCTTCCCATCCACCCCCTGTCTGTTTGACTTCTGATAAATCTTGACGAGTAGTACATAGCCATGCTGCGAGTGCAATGTGTGTGCTTTGCCCCCTCTTGTACTAGTGGAGGCCGTCGCCCCATCGATTTCTCGACTCTGTAACGGGTCTACGTCCTGACTCTTCGTTTCTGTCCTTGCTGACTATCTTTTTTGCCGGGTCTTTCGGGTGATTCTGCGGGTTTCTGGTGGTACCGCAGTACCCCCTCTGTGTCGCCCGCCCTTCCTCTGTGTCCTTTGGGCGGAGGGCTGTTTCTCTCTTGCTTTTCCCACACCGGGCGTGCGGTGTGCGCCCCCCCCGTCTCTTTTCTGTGGGTGCGAGGGGTCTGGGTTCCTGTCTGATCTGCCGCTTTCAGCTCGTCCGGCAAGTCTAGCACCAGTCACTTTTAGTCTTTGCTGTTTCTGGGGCCCCTCGGCTTTCCGCCCTGTGTCGACCTGTCGTTTTATCGCTTGCGACATGGCTCTTTCTGCTGATACCTCTAGCTTTGACGTGTCCACATGGTTGAGCTCACTCGTGTAGACAGTCGCGTTACTGTGTTGAACTCGGTGTTTGCCGCATGTTTCCCTCTGCTCTTTTCCTCTCTGTCGGTTCTTCCTGGGTGCTGCTTTTGTGTACGAGTGTGGGGTGCCCCCTTTTTGCCATTCTCTCTTGTTTTTCCCCTCGGCTACTGTTTCAGTTGACCGCCCCACGTTTTTTCCTGTCGGTTTCTGCCCTACATCCTTGCCAGCGTATTCGCTTTCCGTCCTTGCACCCTCTACATTGCCCGGGTTGCCTGCTTTGTTTTTTTCCTGACTACGATTCCTCCATGCTTCCTTCCACTCTCTCTCCCGGCGGGGCGGCCACCAGAGCGGCTGGGTGGCCGGTGGTCGCCTTCTGTTACGTCTAGTTACGCTAGCCACTCCAATGTACTTCTGCTATTCCTACCGTGTTGTGAGCTATTTCTTGGTGCCGGTCACTCTGCTTCACTCTTGTCATTTAAGTTTACTTGTGGTACTACGCCGGCGTTGTGTTCTGTCATCCTGGCTTCCTGTTGACCCATATAGCTTGCGGCCCTGGTTTGTGCCCCCTTTTCCACGTCCGGCCCCCATGCTAGCGCCTCCGGTCGGCTTGCCGACCAGCGGCAGATGTTCCCCCCTGGGGTTTGCCCACCCGCCGCGGTTGCTATCGCCTTGTACACACTTTCCTTCCCATCGTAGGCTATGTATATGCATCCACTTGACTCTGTACTGGTACCCCCTGTATATAGCCTGCCACCTTGACTCTGTACCGGTACCCCCTGTATATAGCCTCCACATTGCCTCTGTACCAGTACCCCCCTGTATATAGCCTCCACGACTCGACTCTGTACTGAGTCCATTTCCCTGTATATAGCCTCCACATTGACTCTGTACGGTACCCCCTGTATATAGCCTCCACATTGACTCTGTACCGGTACCTACGATCCCTGTATGATCGCTCACACATTGACATCTGTACCTGGTACCGGCCTGTATATAGTCTCTCACATTGACTCTGTACGCGGGACCCCCTGTATATAGCCTCCACATTGACTCTGTACCGGTACCCCCTGTATATAGCCTCCACATTGACTCTGTACCGGTACCACCCCTGTATATAGCCTCCACATTGACTCTGTACACGGTACCCCCTGTATATAGCCTCCACATTGACTCTGTACCTAGTCCGCCCTGTATATAGCCTCCACATTGACTCTGTACCTGGTACCCCCTGTAATATAGCCTCCACATTGACTCTCTGTACCGGTACCCCCTGTATATAGCATCCACATGACTCTGTACCTGGTACCCCCCCTGTATATAGCCTCCACATTGACTCTGTACCGGTACCCCCTGTATATAGCCTCCACATTGACTCTGTACCAGTACCCCCCTGTATATAGCCTCCACATGCTCTGTCTGTACTGTACCCCCCTGTATATAGCCTCCACATTGACTCTGTACCGTACCCCTGTATATAGCCTCCACATTGACTCGCTGTACCGGTACCCCCTGTATATAGCCTCCACATTGACTCTGTACCGGTACCCCCCTGTATATAGCTCCCATTGACTCTGTACCGGTACCCCCTGTATATAGCCTCCACATTGACTCTTGCTCGGTACCCCCTGTATATAGCCTCCACATTGCTCTGTACCAGTACCCCCCTGTATATAGCCTCCACATTGACTCTGTACCGTACCCCCTGTATAATGCCTCCACATTGACTCTGTACCGGTACCCCCTGTATATAGCCTCCACATTGACTCTGTACTGTACCCCCTGTATATAGCCTCCACATTGACTCTGTACCAGTACCCCCCTGTATATAGCCTCCAACATTGACTCTCTGTACCAGTACCCCTGTATAATAGCCTCCACATTGACTCTGTACTGGTACCCCTGTATATAGCATCCACATTGACTCTTACTGGTACCCACTGTATATAGCCTCCACATTGACTCTGTACCGGTACCCCCTGTATATAGCCTCCACATTGACTCTGTACCGTACCCCCTGTATACAGCCTCCACATTGACTCTGTACCGGTACCTCCTGTATATAGCCTCCACATTGACTCGTTATTGTTATTCTTATCGTGTTACTTTTATTATTACTTTTTATTTTAGCTACTTGGTAAATATTTTCTTAATTCTTCTTGAACTGCATTGTTGGTTAAGGGCTTGTAAGTAGCATTTCACGGTAAAGTCTAAAACTTGTTGTATATCGGCATTTCACGGTAAGGTCTACACTTGTTGTATTCGCATTTCACGGTAAGGTCTACACTTGTTTTATTCGGTATTTCACCGGTAAGGTCTACACTTGTTGTATTCGGCATTTCACGGTAA
>NW_019945121.1:76121-91316 GCF_002910315.2 Salvelinus sp. IW2-2015
GCCTGTTGGTTTGAGGTGTGGCCTTAGTGGTTAGATGTGGCTAGTGGTTGAGTGTTGGCCTAGTGGTTAGAGCGTTGGCCTAGTGGTTAGAGTGTTGGCCTAGTTTAGAGCGTTGGCCTCTGGTTAGAGTGTTGGCTAGTGGTTAGAGTGTTAGCCTAGTGTTAGAGTGTTGGCCTAGTGGTTAGAGTGTTGGCCTAGTGGTTAGAGCGTTGGCCTAGTGGTTAGAGGTTTGGCCTAGTGGTTAGAGCGTTGGCCTAGTGGTTAGAGCGTTGGCCTAGGGTAGAGTGTTGCCTAGTGGTAGAGGCGTTGCCTAGTGGTAGAGCGTTGGCCTGGTGGGTTAGAGTGTTGGACTAGTAACCGGAAGGTTGCAAGATTAAATCCCTGAGCTGACAAGGTAAAAATCTGTCGTTCTGCCCCTGAACAAGGCAGTGAACCCACTGTTCCCAGGTAGGCCGTCATTGTAGATAGGAATTTGTTCTTAACTGACTTGCCTAGTTAAATAAAGGTTAAATAAACAGTAACAGTTTCTAGAGCGTCCCCTTAACCCCTCAACACTCAACCCTCAATAACTCAACCCACAACTCTCCACCCCTCAACGCTCATATATATAACACTCACATATATAATAGTGTTTCATTTCCTGAGGAGGCTGTATGAAAGGGTTGGCAGGCTGCAGTCTGAGGTATTTGAGGGGGAGAAGAGGTGCCTAAAGCCCTGAGGGGGGAGAGAGGAGACGGACCCACCGGTTGCTCTCTGGGTTACAGAGAGCTGGTCGTACCATCCACCAAACTACCAGGTGTGAAACAGGGAAGAGACTCAGGGGGTATGCTAATTTGGTATAGAGCAGACCTAACTCACTCCATTAAATGAGTAAAAACAGGAATATTTTAAATTTTGCAAGAAATTCAAAAAGTTAAATTATCTTAACAGAGGKAAATGTCCTCCTGTGGGCCACCTATATCCCCCCAGTAGAATCCCCATACTTTAATGAAGACAGCTTCTCCATCCTGGAGGGGGAGATCAACCATTTCCAGGCCCAGGGACATGTACTAGTCTGTGGCGACCTAAATACCAGAACTGGACAAGAGCCCGACACCCTCAGCACACAGGATAAACACCTGCCTGGAGGTGACAGCATTCCCTCCCCCATATMCCCCCCTGGGCACAACTATGACAACATAACCAACAAAAATGGGTCACAATTCCCAAAGGAACTGAGTAATATTAAGAAATGCTATAGATGGAAGGAAAGTAGTGTGGAAACCTACCAACAAACTATTAGGCAACAACAAATTCTATCCCTTCTAGACAATTTCCTGGACAAAACGTTTCACTGTAATAGTGAAGGTGTAAACTTGGCAGTAGAAAACCTTAACAGTATATCTAACCTCTCAGCTTCCCTATCAAATCTAAACATTTCAAGCAGAAAACCTAAGAAAATGAACAACAATGACAAATGGTTTGATGAAGAATGCAAAAAACCTAAGATAGAAATTGAGAAACCTGTCCAACCAAAAATCTAGAGACCCAGAAAACCTGAGCCTATGCCTTCACTKTGGTGAATCACRAAAACAATACAGAAATACACTACGGAAAAAGAAGGAACAGCACGTCAGAAATCAGCTCAATGTAATTAAAGAATCTATAGAATCMAACCACTTCTGGGAAAATTGGAAAACACTAAACAAACATCAACACAAAGAGTTATCTATCCAAAATGGAGATGTATMGATAAACCACTTCTCCAATCTTTTTGGCTCTATAACAAAGAATAAAGAGCAAAAACATATACATGATCAAATACAAATCTTAGAATCAACTATTAAAGACTACCAGAACCCTCTGGATTCTCAAATTACATTGAATGAACTACAGGACAAAATACAAGCCCTCCAACCCAAAAAGGCCTGTGGTGTTGATGGTATCCTAAATGAAARGATAAAATATACAGATCACAAACCCTAATTGACAAACAAACAAAACAAACAAACAAAAACAAAGGGAAAGTCTTCTCATGCTTTGTTGATTTCAAAAAGCTTTTGACTCAATTTGGGGTCTGCTATACAAATTGATGGAAAGTGGTGTTGGGGGAGAAACACACAAATTTTAAAATCCATGTACACAAACATTGGCAAAAAAACACACACATTTCTTTCAACAGGGCCGTGGGGTGAGACAAGATGCAGCTTAAGCCCACCCTCTTCAACATATATATATCAACGAATTGGCGAGGGCACTAGACCAGTCTGCAGCACCGGCCTCACCCTACTAGAATCTGAAGTCAAATGACTACTGTTTGCTGATGATCAGATGACCTGGCCTCCACAACACCCGACCTTAATCAACTGAGATGTTTTGGGATGAGTCGGACCGCAGAGTGAAAGACAAGCAGCCAACAAGTGTCAGCATATGTGGGAACTCCTTCAAGACTGTTGGAAAAGCATTCCTCATGAAGCTGGTTGAGAGAATGCCAAGATGTGCAAGGCTGTCATCAAGGCTACTTTTTTGGTTACTACATGATTCCATATGTGTTATTTCATAGTGTTGTTGTCTTCAATATTATTCTACAATGTAGAAAAATAGTAAAAATAAAGACAAAACCCTGGAATGTGTGTGTGTGTGTGTTGTGTGTGTGTGGTGTGTGTGTGTGTGTGTGTGTGTGGTGTGGTGTGTGTGTGTGTGTGTGTGTGTGTGTGTGTGTGTGTGAGATGTGTGTGTGTGTGTGGTGTGTGTGTGTGTGTGTGTGTGTGTGTGTGTGTGTGTGTGTGTGTGAGAGAGAGAGAGAAGCAGTTTAAAGGGTAATTACAGGGCCCTGTGTAAGCTATGATTATAACAGCCCAGTAACACTGCAAACAGAACAGAGTGAGGTCTAGAGGTATGGGAGGGTGGGATTGGGTGAGGAAGAGGGATTTAGAAGATCCAGGAGGAATCACCCATCATGTCTTAAAATGTTCCACATCACCTGCAGCCTACCTGGGAGAAGGCTTCTGGCCTAGTTGACTCTTTCCCCACCCTCATTCCCACTCTGCTCTACTTGCCTCCTTCATTAGTCCTCCCACTCTGGCTCTACTTCCTCCTTCATTAGTCCTCCACTCTGCTCTACTTCTCCTTCATAGACCTCCACTCTGCTCTAGCTTCCTCGTTCATTAGACCTCCCACTCTGTCTACTTCCTCCTCATTAGCCTCCACTCTGCTCTACTTCCTCTTTCATTAGACCTCCCACTCGCTCTACTTCTCCTTTCATTAGGATCCTCTCCACTCTGCTCTAACTCCTCCTTCATTAGACCGCCCACTCTGCTCTACTCTCTTTCATTAGACTCCCACTCTGCTCTACTTCCTCCTTCATTAAGACCTCCCACTCTGCTCTACTTCCTCTTTCATTAGGACCTCCCACTCTGCTCTACTTCCTCCTTCATTAGACCTCCCACTCTGGCTCACTTCCTCTTTTTCATTAGACCTCCCACTCTGCTCTACTTCCTCTTTCATTAGACCTCCACTCTGCTCTACTTCTCCTTCATTAGCACCTCCCACTCTGCTCATCTACTTCCTCTTTCATTAGACCTCCCACTCTGTCTAACTTCTTCTCCTTCATTAGACCTCCCACTCTGCTCTACTTCCTCCTTATTAGTCCTCCCACTCTGCTCTGACTTCCTTTTCATTAGACCTCCCACTCTGCTCTACTTGCCTCTTTCATTAGACCTCCCACTCTGCTCTACTTCCTCCTTCATTAGTCCTCCACTCGCTCTACTTCCTCCTTTAGATCCTCCCACTCTGCTCTACTTCCTCTTCATTAGACCTCCCACTCTGCTCTACTTCCTCCTTCATTACTCCCACTCTGCTCTACTCCTCTTCATTAGACCTCCCACTCTGCTCTACTTCCTCTTTCATTAGACCTCCCACTCTGCGCTACTTCCTCTTTCATTAGACTCCCCACTCTGCTCTACTTCCTCTTTCATTAGACCTCCCACTCTGCTCTCTTCCTCTTCATTAGTCCTCCACTCTGCTCTACTTCCTCCTTCATTAGTCCTCCCACTCTGCTCTACTTCCTCCTTCATTATCCTCCACTCTGCTTGACTTCCTCCTTCATTATCCTCCCACTCTGCTCTACTTCCTCCTTCATTAGACCTCCCACTCTGCTCTACTTCCTCTTTCATTAGTCCTCCCACTCTGCTCTACTTCCTCCTTTCATTAGACCCCCATCTGCTCTACTTCCTCTTTCATTAGTCCTCCCACTCTGCTCTACTTCCTCTTTCATATAGCTCCCACTCTACTCTACTTCCTCCTCATTAGTCCTCACACTCTGCTCTACTTCCTCCTTCATAGTCCTCCCACTCTGCTCTACTTCTCCTTCATAGACCTCCACTCTGCTCTACTTCCTCCTTCATAAGAGGGGAGGAGAGGAGTGGAGAGGGAAGAGAAAGGGAGAAGAGGAGAGGGGAGAAGAGGAGAGGAAAGGGAGGAGAGGAGAAGAGAGGAGGAGAGGGGAGAGAGAGGAGAGGAGAAGAGTGGGAGCTCTACTTCTCTACACTCTGCTCTACTTCCTCCTTCATTCGACTCCCTCTCCGTCTCTCTCTTCTCTCTCCTCTTCCTCTCCTCTCCTCTCCTCTCTCTCTCCTCCTCTCCTCTCTCGCTCTCTCTTCTCTCCCTCCTCCTCGTCCTTCTCTCCTCTCTCTCCTCCTCTCCTCTCCTCTTCTCTCTCCTCTCTCTTCTCTTCTCTCTCTCTCCTCTCCACTCCTCTCCTCAGTACAACACCTTAACATTCATCTCCTCTCTTCCTCTTTCAAAACATAACCACAACAACCATACATAGCATCTTACCCACTCCACTCAAGGTTTTTCCCTCCTACACACAGAGAGAAATCCTCAGGTTATGATACAATTCACTCAACTCAAGGTTTTTTCCTCCTACACACAGAGAGGAATGACCATGAACTGTACTGTACTGTGTTCAACAGGCATGAATCTCACTGCTCAGTAATTGGAAAGAGGAGACAAATCCTTGCAAGGACACTGTAAAACCATGAAACATGTAACATGTTAATAACCTAAACGCCAGTGTTTAAAATGTATGGATTAAGCATTTAGATTGGCCAATAAGTATTCTCACTTAATAAACACAGGCATTTAGAATCAAGATCAAACAAGATAGTCAGCTTTTCCCAGTCTGTTTCCAACCAGGAGAAAACTATATCTCCTAAGTATTCAGAATTTAACCACTAGTGTTTACTTTCCCATCGTCCTGTTTAGAGTGCATTTAGTCATTAGAAATGTATATGACTCCCTTTTATTCAGATCAGTGTTAGTAATGTCTGTCACCTTATCTAGATTTCAACCACACTGAACAGGGCAACTGATAACTAAGCTCAACTAAAGCTGAGGATAACTAGGCCCAACTAAAGGGCTGATTGATTAAACTAGGCTTCTAACTAAGGCTGAGGATAACTAGCCTAACTAAAGGCTGTGAGAACTAGGGCTCAACTAAATGGCTAGGATAACTAGCCCTAACTAAAGGCTGATGTGATAACTAGCTCTAATAAAGCTGAGGATAACTAGGCTCTAACTAAAGGCTGAGGATAACTAGGGCTCTAACTTAAAAGGCTGAGGATCAACTAGGCTCTAAACTACAAGGTCTAGAGGAGTGAACTACGGCCCCTCACTAAAAGGCTGAATGATAATGAGGGCTCTAACTATGAAAGGTCTGATTGATAACTAGGCCCTACACTTAAAGGCATGAGGATTAACTAGGCCCTAACTAAAGGCTGGATGATAACTAGGGCCTAAAACTAAAGGGCTGAATGATATAACTAGGCCCTAACTAAAGGCTGATGATAAACTAGGCCCTAACTAAAGGCTTGATGATAAACTAGGCCCTAACTAAAGGGCTGAGATAACTAGGCCCTAACTAAAAGCTGATGATAACTAGGCCCTAACTAAAGGCTGATGATAACTAGGCTCTAACTAAAGGCTGATGATAACTAGGCTCTAACTAAAAGGGCTGGGTGATAACTAGGCTCTAACTAAAGGCTGATGATAACTAGCCCGTAACTAAAGGCTGAGATAACTAGGCCCTAACTAAAGGCTGAGATAACTAGGCTCTAACTAAAGGCTTGATTGATAACTAGGCCCTAACTAAAGGCTGAGATAACATAGGCTCTAAACTAAAGCTGAGATAACTAGCCCTAACTAAAAGCTGAGATAACTAGGCCCTAACTAAAGGCTGAGGATAAACTAGGCTCTAACTAAGGCTGATGATAACTAGGCCCTAACTAAAGGCTGATGATTAAACTAGGCCCTAACTAAAGGCTGATGATAACTAGGCCCTAACTAAGGCTGATGATAACTAGCCCTAACTAAAGGCTGATGATAACTAGGCCTAACTAAAGGCTGATGATAACTAGGCTCACTAAAGGCTGATGATAACTAGGCCCTAACTAAAGGCTGATGATAACTAGGCTCTAACTAAAGGCTGATGATAACTAGGCCCTAACTAAAGGCTGATGATAACTAGGCCCTAACTAAAGGCTGATGATACTAGGCTCTAACTAAAGGCTGAGGATAACTTAGGCCCTAACTAAAGCTGATGATAACTAGGCCCTAACTAAAGGCTGATGATAACTAGGTAGTGAATAAACGTCTTCTGGTCTTTACAATCTAAACACTGTGACGCATTTTAATAGAAATTCTAAATGCTTTGACACGTTTAAAAAGTGTTTTCAGAGAGTGTTTAGTTGTGGTTTCAAATCCTAAACACTTGGGTTTACAGTGTATATGTTGTGTGTGTGTGTGTGTGTGTGTGTGTGTGTGTGTGTGTGTGTGTGTGTGTGTGTGTGTGTGTGTGTTGTGTGTGTGGGTGTGTGTGTGTGTGTGTGTGTGTGTGTGTTGTGTGGTGGTGTGTCTCTCTATGGTTCTCAAGGAAATGCAGTGGGTGTGTTCTGCTTGCTCTCCAGATGCTGTGTCTAGGAGTCTAATTGGATATCTATGTCTGTCCATTTGTTCTTTATTTGTCTGTCAGAGTATATCAGTATCCGTTATCTCTTGTGTGTCCCAGGCTGTTTCCCAATTGACTCACATGGCTCTGCCTCCAAGAGCTCACACACAACTCACAAGAGAAAAAAAAGGGAGGAACAAGGATAGGAGAGAAGCGAAAGAACAGGAGGGGAGGACTCTTTCTAGTACTCAGGAGGCCTTGAACAAATTGGGAAGACGGATACCTCCCCTGAAGAACCATAATTATCAACATCAACAGGATAAAGATCTATAAAACACAAAACAGTGGACCGGAGGAAGAAACACAGCCAGCGAGAGTAGGGGCCAGAGGACAAGACAGCCAGTGAGAAAAGGGGCCAGAGGACCCAGACAGCCAGTGAGAAAAGGGCCAGAGGACCAGGACAAAGCCAGAGACAGGAAAGGGGCCAGAGTCCCAGACAGCCAGGAGACAGAAGGGGCCAGAGTCCAGACAGCCAGGACAGAAAGGGGCCAGAGTCCCAACAGCCAGAGACAGAAAGGGGCCAGATCCCAGACAGCCAGAGACAGAAAGGGGCGAGTCAGCAGCCAGAGACAGAACGCCAGAGAACGGAAGACTAGTAGATAGAGAATGACACCAGACAGCTAGTGAACATTGAGCAACCAGACGACTAGTGATACGTAATGATCCACAACAGACCAGACTAGTAGATACAGTAATGATCCAACCAGATAGTAGATACTAAATGAACAACCAGACCAGACTGTAGATACAGTATGTAAAAGACAGTAGTCGTAATGATCCACAACCAGACCAGTAGATACAGTAATGTACAACCAGACCAGACAAGAACAGAATGTACAACAGCAGACAGAGTACAGTAATGATCCACAACCAGACCAGACTAGTAGATACAGTAATGATTCCACAACCAGACAGCAGATACGTAACAGACATACAGTAATGATCCAAACCAGTGATACAGTAATGACACAACCAGACCAGACAATACAGTAGATCTTGATCAGTAATGATCCACAACCAGACCAGACTAGTAGATACAGTAATGATCCACAACCAGAACCAGACTAGTAGATACAGTAATGATCCACAACCAGACCAGTAGAATACAGTAATGATTCACAACCAGACCAGACTAGTAGATACAGTAATTGATCCACAACCAGACCAGTAGATACAGTAATGATCCACAAACCAGACAGACCAGTAATACAGTAATGATCCACAACCAGCCAACAGTAATACAGTAATGATCCCACAACCAGACTAGTAGATACAGTAATATCACAACCAACCAGCACCAAGAGATACAGTAATGATTCCACAACCAGACCAGACTAGTAGATACAGTAATGATCCACAAACCAGACTAGTAGATACAGTAATGAATCCACCAACCAGACCATAGAGACAGTAAGATCCACAACCAGACCAGACTAGTAGATACAGTAATGATCCACAACCAGACTATAGATACAGTAATAATCCACAACCATACAGACCAGTAGAGACAGTAATGATCCACAACAGACCAGACTAGTAGATACAGTAACGGCGTCCGCATGCTTCCCAGCCGAAAACAGTTTGGAAGAGTTTTTTCATATATTTCTGACACATTTTGTGACGTTTTTGTTCGTTTGTACTTCGGTAAGTTCTGTTTTTTAGAGTTGTTCGGTTTGTTTTTTTCTGGAGAAGTGATAGTTCTGTGCCCCTTCATCAGTGATTGGTCAACAGTTGAATTCTTCAGTAGCCTTTGTTGTCGTTTAACAAGAAGATGACTGTGTTTCATGCCACATTTGTTTGTAATTGGAGAAATACTGGACCAAACATCCAGTTAGATGTAAATTGCGTGACTAAGATCTCCTCGGCAAAAAAAGTCTTTAAATGAATGACAGACTTCTTGAGTTACGATTAATTCAGACTTTTCAGGAAGTGTATACTGATTTATGGCGTTCTGAAAATGGACAAACAGTACTATTGACGTTTTTTTCTAGTTTTTAAAAAAAAACTTTCATTGCACGTGGGCTAAATCCGGGGCCACACAGAAGGTTTTCTTTGGTAGCTTAAAACAAAGTCTAATATCACCTTAAACCAAAAGTAATACCACCTTCACACAACATGGTTATGGGATTTAAAAAAAAAAGCAATCTATTACCCATGTCAGAATAAATCTGCAAATCCCCAATTACACAATCACAGAAGACTGAAATGATAACCAAACCGGTTAGACACCCGAAAGTTGGCATGCTGGCGCCTTATGATCCACGGTGTAACTCTGTGGTTGTTGTTTTTTTTCGCACGTTCTCACTGGCCTTTTACTGGTTAAATAAAGTGAAAGCGGGTACAGAAAAATGATCCACAACCAGCTTAGACAATCTTCCTCTGTCCAAAAACTACAGGCTTTAGTCGAGGCTTGAGAAACTGTGAAGATGGAAGACCAACTTAACTGTCTCCAGGGACAACTCTACTGGTCTCCCAGTCCAGAGACCTAACACTACTAGTACGTCCAGCCAGAGTACTCGCTCATCGCCTACTTAGTTCCAGTCGAAACCTCTAGTCTCCTCAGATGCACGCGACGCACAGAGACTACCCCTAACAATGCTCCAGTCCAGATGACCAGACTCGGATTATAATTTTCTAATCTGATCATCCAACACACAAGAGATAAAACAACAAAACGTCTACGAACGTCGTGTAACGCTACACAGAAATCAAACACATGAACCTGGCTGCCTGAGATCAACAGGACGGCACGCGTGAAACATACGGCGAACCAAGCCATAAGAAAATCCACAGACCACCATCACCCTGACCAATAACAATCATAAACGTCAAACTGGCATGTCTCCAGTCCAGAGACCTACATTAAAACTGTCTCCCAGTCCAAGAGCCACTACTACGTCTCCAGTCCAGAGACCTACACTACTGTCCCAGTCCAGAGACCTACTACTACTGTCTCCAGTCCAGAGACCCTCACATAACTCCTACTGTTTTCCTCCAGTTCCAAGGGAAACCAAAACCACGTCTCCATCCAGAGAACCTCTCTACTGGTCTCCAGTCCCAGAGACCTTTACTCTAAACTGTCTCCGTCCAGAGACCACCTAAACTGGTCTGGCACTACGGCTCCAGTCGAGACCTACTCTACTGTCTCCATAGCCACATGACCAGCCAGAACCTCTACTGTCTCCAGTCCCAGAGACCTACTCTAACTGTTCCGTCAAGACACTCATGTTCCAGCAGCGACCTACACTAACTGTTGCCAGTCCAGACCTACTCTACTGTCTCAGTTCAGAGACCACAGACTCTACTGTCTCCAGTCCAGAGACCTTTACACTTTAACTGTCTCCAGTCCAGAGAACCTACTCAAATCTAAAACTGTCTCCCATTGTCCAGAGACCTAACACTACTGTCCACGTCCAGAGACCTACACTACTGTCTCCAGTCCAGAGACCTACCTACTGTCCTCCAGTTCCAGAGACTCCTAACTACTTCTCCAGTCCAGAGAACCTACTCTACTGTCTCCAGTCCAGAGACCTACACTACTGCTCCATCCGATCACCCTACGTCCTCAGAGACCGTACCTCCTACTTGTCGTAGTCCAGGAGACCAACTCTACTGGTCCTCCATCCAGAGACCACGTACTGTCTCCAGTCCAGAGAACCCCTTGACACTACTGCTTCTCTTCAAGTGCCATAGAGACCTAACACTAACTGTCCCAGTCCAGAGACCACTTCTAACTGTCTCCAGTCCAGAGACCTACAACTACTGTCTCCAGCAGAAGACCTACTACTACTTGTCTCCCAGTCCAGGAAGACCAACTCTACTGTTCTCCAGTCAGACCTACCAAACACTAACTGTCCTCCAGTCCAGAGACTACACACTACTGTCTCCAGTCCAGAGACCTAACTCCTCTACTGTCTCCAGTCCAGAGACCAACACTACTGTCTCCAGTCCAGAGACCTACTCTACTGTCTCCAGTCCAGAGACCTACTCTACTTGTCTCCAGTCAGAGACCTACACTGACTGTCTCCAGTCAAGAGACCACCTCTTACTGTCTCCAGTCCAGAGACCTACTCTACTGTCTCCAGTCCAGGAGACCTTTACTCTACTGTCTCAGTCCAGAGACCTTACACTCTGTCTCCAGTCCAGAGACCACCTCTACTGTTCTTCCAGTCCAGAGAACCTACTCTACTGTTCTCCAGAGACCTACACTACTGTCTCCAGTCCAGAGACCTACACTACTGTCTCCAGAGACCAACTCTTACTGTCTCCAGTCCAGAGACCAACACTACTGCTCCAGAGACCACTCTACGTCTCCAGTCAGAGACCTACACCACTGTCTCCAGAGAAACGCTACTCTACTGTCTCCAGTCCAGAGACCTACTCTACTGTTCTCCAGTCCAGAGACTACCTCTACGGTCTCCAGTCCAGAGACCTACCACCAGCTGTCTCCAGATGACCAACTTACATGTCTCCAGTCCAGAGGACCTACTCTACGGTTCCAGTCCAGAGACCACCTCTACTGTCTCCAGTCCAGAGACTACCTTACTGTCTCCAGTCCAGAGACCAACTCTTCTGTCTACCAGTCCAGGAGACCTACACTTGTCTCCAGAGACCAATTCCACAGTTCAGCATTTCTCTACGCCTCCGTGATTTTGAAACACGTCCGACTCGTTATGGTTCTGAAGTTGTTATGGAGGAGGGGCCGACTCCCCACACTCTATTTTCAACTTCAGCTTGACAGAGATCACTGGGCTTTTCATATGGTAACAGTTAATTGAACAGCCTGCAACCACTCAGAATAACACTATTAGTATATTATACTGTAAGACATGCATTCAGAAAGGTATTCAGACCTCTATACTTTTACCACATTTGTACGTTACAGCCTTTATTTCTAAAATTGGATTAAATTTGTTTGTCCCCTCAGCAAAGTCTACATGCACAATACCCCATTAATGACAAAGCAAAAACATAGGTTTCTTAGACATTTCGGCCAAAAATAATTTAAAAAAACGGAAATATTACATGTACATAACTATGCAGACGCTTTACTTCAGTACTTTGTTGAAGACCGTTTGCAGAGGATTACAGCCTAGAGATGGTGCCAGGTTTCCTCCAGAAGCTTCCGGTCTGGCCACTTCTACCATAAGGCCTGATTGGTGGAGTGCTGCAGAGATGGTGGGTCCGTTCTGGAAGGTTCTTCCCATCTCCACAGGGGAACTCTGGAGCTCTGTCAGAGTGACCATCGGGTTCTGAGGTGCACTCCCTCCAAGGCCTTCTCTTCCCTGATTTGCTCCATGGCGGGCAGCCAGCTCTTAGAGAAGAGTCTTTGGTAGTTTCCAAACTTCTTCCATTTAAGAATTATGGAGGCCATTGTGTTTTTCGGGACTTTCAATGCTGCAGGAATATTATGGTACCCTTCCCCAGATCTGACGTGCACTGTCAACTGTGGAAAGTGTGTGCCTTCCAAATCATGTCAACCAAATGAATTGTACCACAGGTGGCTCCATCCATTGTAGGAAACATTCTTCAAGGATGATCAATGGAACAGGATGCGCCTGAGCTCAATTTCGAGACTATAGCAAAGGGGTCTGAATACTACACTGCCTGTCAAAGTTTTAGAACACCACTCATTCAAGCGTTTTTCTTTATTTTTTAACTATTTTCTACATTGTAGAATAATATTGAAACACAACAACTATGAAATAACACATATGGAATCCATAGTAACCAAAAAAGTAGACCTGCTTGATGACAGCCTGCACACTCTTGGCATTCTCTCAACCAGCTTCCTGGAATGCTTTCCAACAGTCTTGAAGAGTTCCACATATGCTGAATACTTGTGGCTGCTTTTCCTTCACTCTGCGGTCCGACTCATCCAAACCATTCTCATTGATTGAGGTCGGGTGATTGTGGAGGCCAGGTCATCTGATGCAGCACTCATCACTCCCTTTCTTGGTAAAATAGCCCTTTACGTAGCCTGGAGTGGTTGGTCATTGTCCTGTTGAAAAAACCAAATTGATGCACCTAAGCGCAAAACCAGATGGGATGGCGTATTGCTGCAAATGCCTGTTCTAGCCTGCTTGGTGGCCTTAATTCTAAATAAATAAAAAGACAATGTCACCAGCAAAGCACCCCCCACACCATAAACACCTCCTCCTCCATGCTTCACGGTGGGAAATACACATGTGGAGATCATCTGTTCCACAAAGACATAGCGCGTTGAGGAACCAAAATCTCAAATTTGGGACTCCAGACCAAAGGACAGATTTTCCCCGGTCTTTATTGGTCCATTGCTCGTGTTTCTTGGCCCAAGCAAGTCTCTTCTTCTTCTGTGTACTTTAGTAGTGGTGAAGGCCTGATTCACACAGTCTCCTCCGAACAAGTTGATGTGGAGATGTGTCTTGTTACTTGAACTCTGTTGAAACATTTATTTAGGCTGCAATTTCTGAGGCTTTGGTAACCTAAATGAACGTATCTCTGCAGCAGACGTAACTCTGGGTCTTTCTTTCCTGTCGAGCCGGTCCTCATGAGAACCATTTTCATCATAGCGCTTGATGGTTTTGCGACTGACTTGAAGAAACTTTTAACAGTCTTGAAATGTTCCCCCATTCATGTCTTTAAAAGTAATGATGGACTGGTCGTTTCTCTTTGCTTATTTGAGCTGTTCTGTGCCAATAAGAGCGTTCTTGCTAAATGACTTAAATGTAAATGTAATAATATGGACTTGGTTATTTTACCAAAATAGGCTTGCTTCTGTGTACCACCCCTACCTTTCACAAACGAATTGGCTCAAACACATTAAGAAGGAAAGAAATTCCACAAATTAATTTTAGAATTGCACAGCCTGTTAACTGAAAGGCATTCCAGGTGACTACCTCATGAAGCTGGTTGATGAGGAATGCCAAGAGTGTGCAAAAGCTGGCAAGGCAAAGGGTGGCTATTTGAAGATCTCATATATAAATATATTTGGATTTGTTTAAACACTTTTTGGAGGTTACCTAAATGATTCAAGATGTGTTTATTTCCATAGTGTTGATGTCTTCACTGTTATTTTCTACAATGTAGAGAAAAATTAAAAATATAGAAAAACCTTGAATGAGTAGGTTTTCTAAACCTTTTGACCGGTAGTGTATGTAAAAAGGTATTTTATACATTATGTACATGGTTTTTGCAAAAAAACATTTGCAAAAATGTATAGGAAACCTGTTTTCCACCTTTTCATATGGGCGTATTGTGTGTAGATTGATGTGCTTAAAAATAATAATTTAATTCCATTTAGAATAAAGGCTGTAATGTAATGGAAATGGGAGCAATACCAGCGGGTCTGAATACTGTACTGAATTGGCACTGAAACTATTATCATGAGATTCAAAACATGATCACAACTTTACATTTTTGCCGGTTCCCGTGCAATGGAGGATTCTCCTTTGAGATTCTTTCTTTAATGTCGTAAGGAGTGGGAAACTGGCCCTCTGAGTCTCAAATTTTGACCACAATCCTAATGGTTCTCCTTCTTTCTTGCCAAAAGACCAGGGACAAGGGGCAGGACAATATCTCAGAGCTGCCAGTACTACAACCAGAACCTGTAGAGTTGCAGACTATAACTTAGAAACCTGTAGAGTTGCAGTACTTATAACTAGAAACCTGTAGAAACTGCAAGTACATAACTAGAAACCTGAAGAAATGCAAGTACTATAACTAGAACCTGTAGAGTTGCAGTACTATAAACTAGAAACCTGTTAGAGTTGCAGAGTACTATAACTAGAACCTGCTAGAACTCAAGACTAGTAACTAGAAAACCTGAAGAACTGCCAGTACATAACTAGAAAACCTGAGAGTTGCAGTACTATAACTAGAAACCTGTAGAGTTGCCAGTACTATACTAGAAACCTGTAGAACTGCAGTACTATAACTAGAAACCTGTAGAGTTGCAGTACTATAACTAGAACCCTGTAGAGTTGCAGTAACTATTAACTAGAAACTGTAGAACTGCAGTACTATAACTAGAAACCTGAAAGAACTGCAGTACTATAACTAGAAACCTGTTAGAGTTGCAATACTATAACTAGAAACCTTAGGAAAGTTGCAGTACTATAACTAGAAACCTGTAGAACTGCAGTACTATAACTAGAACCTGTAGAGTTGCATACTATAACAGAAACCTTGTAGGAGTTGCAGTACTATAACTAGAAAATCTCTCTCCC
>NW_019945121.1:91341-95014 GCF_002910315.2 Salvelinus sp. IW2-2015
CTCTACTTCCTCCTTCATTAGACCTCCCACTCTGCCTCTCTCTAACTTCCTCCTTTATTAGTCCCTCCCACTCTGCTCGTACTTCCTCCTCATTAGTCCTCCCACTCTGCTCTACTTCCTCTTTCACTAGTACCTCCCACTCTGCTCTACTTCCTCTTCATTAGACCTCCCACTCTGCTCTACTTCCTCCTTCATAAGAGGGGGAGGAGAGGAGTGGAGAGGGAAGGAGAAGGGAGAAGAGGAGAGGGGAGAAGAGGAGAGGGAGGAGAGGAAAGGGAGGAGAGGAGAAGAGAGAGAGGAGAGGAGAGGAAGGAGAAAGAGTGGGAGCTCTACTTCTCTACACTCTGCTCTACTTCTCTTTCATTCGACCTCCCCTCCTCTCCCTCTCTCCTCTCCTCCCTCTCCTCTCCTCTCCTCTCCTCTCCTCTCTTCTCTTCTCTTCTCTTCTCTTCTCTTCTCTTCTCTCTCTTCTCTTCTCTTCTTCCTCTCCTCTCCTCTCCTCTCCTCCTCTCCTCTCCTCTCCTCTCTTCTCCTCTTCTTTCTCTCTCTTTCTCTTCTCTTTCTCTTCTTCTCTTCTCCTCTTCTCTTCTCCTCCTCTCCTCTCCTCTCCTCTCCTCTCCTCTCCTCTCTCTCTTCTCTTCTCTTCTCTTTCCTTCTCTCTCCTCTCCTCTCCCTCTCCCTCTTCTCTTCTCTCTCTTCTCCTCTCTTCTCCTCTCCACTCCTCTCCTCAGTACAACACCTTAACATTCTCTCCTCTCTTCCTCTTTTCAAAACATAACCACAACAACCATACATAGCATCTTACCCACTCAGCTCAAGGTTTTTCCCTCCTACACACAGAGAGAAATCCTCAGGTTATGATACAATTCACTCAACTCAAGGTTTTTTCCTCCTACACACAGAGAGGAATGACCATGACTGTACTGTACTGTGTTCAACAGGCATGAATCTCACTGCTCAGTAATTGGAAAGAGGAGACAAATCCTTGCAAGGACACTGTAAAACCATGAAACATGTAACATGTTAATAACCTAAACGCCAGTGTTTAAAATGTATGGATTAAGCATTTAGATTGGCCAATAAGTATTCTCATCTTAATAAACACAGGCATTTAGAAACAAGATCAAACAAGATAGTCAGCTTTTCCCAGTCTGGTTCCAACCAGGAGAAAAGCTATATCTCCTAAGGATTCAGAATTTAACCACTAGTGTTTACTTTCCCATCGTCCTGTTTAGAGTGCATTTAGTCATTAGAAATGTATATGACTTCCCTTTTATTCAGATCAGTGTTAGTAATGTCTGTCACCTTATCTAGATTTCAACACAACTGAACAGGGCATTTGATATAATAAATGTTTTCCAACTTTTCAATGGTTTCGGTGTTCGAGTTCATTTCTGTTACCTCTCTCAGAGTGAAAAAGACGTGGCAGGGGCGTCATTACCATATTTCCCAGCATTCTTTGTTGATTTTTATAATAGTTTTAATATGATAGTTTCCTCATGCATATTGATTGATTAATTGAAATAACGTACATTTTTCTAAACTAATCCAATCTGTAAAGGGTTGAACTTATTCCACCCGTTACTGAGATGGTTGTTCCAGTTTAGATGGTTTAGTTAGTCTTGTTAAGTCTTTCACCATAGCAGTGGGTTGTGGGTGATCACATATTCCAATTCTTGGATATCCTCCCACTGGCTGGATTTCGATAGGAATTACTAATCACTTCACAAACCAGCATATTTCAAGTTCCTTGGTGTCCACATCACCAACAAACTATCATGGTACAAAAACACCAAGACAGTCGTGAAGAGGGCACGACGACACCTTTCCCCCCCCAGGAGACTGAAAAGATTTGGCATGGGTCCCCAGATCCTCAAAAAGTTCTGCACCATCGAGAGCATCCTGACCGGTTGCATCACCACCTGGTATGACAACTGCTTGGCATCTGACCGCAAGGTGCTACAGAGGGTAGTGCGTACGGCCCAGTACATCACTGGGGCCAAGTGTCCTGCCATCCAACACCTATATACCAGGCAATGTCAGAGGAAGGCCTAAAATATTGTCAAAGACTCCAGTCTTTGTCCAAAAGGCTCCTTAACAGCTTCTACCCCCAAGCCATAAGACTGCTGAACAATTAATCAAATGATAACTAGTCCATAACTAAAGGCTGAAGATAACTAGGACCTAACTAAAGGCTGATGATAACTAGGCTCTAACTAAAGGCTGAAAAGCCGGATGATAAAAAACTAGGCCCTAACTAAAGGCTGATTGATAACTAGGCCCTAACTAAAGGCTTGATGATAACTAGGCCCCTAACTAAAGGCTGATGATAACTAGGCCCTAACTAAAGGCTGATGATAAACTAGGCCCTAACTAAAGCTTGATATAACTAGGCTTCTAACTAAAGGCTGATGATAAACTAAGCCCTAACTAAAGGCTGATGATAACTAGGCCCTAACTAAAGGCTGATGATAACGTAGGGCCCTAACTAAAGGCTGATGATAACTAGGCCCTAAACTAAAGGCTGATGATAACTAGGCCCTAACTAAAGGCTGATGAATAAACTAGGCTCAACTAAAGGGCTGATGATAACTAGGCCCTAACTAAAGGCTGATGATAACTAGGCCCTAACTAAAGGCTGATGATAACTAGGCCCCTAACTAAGGCTGATGATAACTAGGCCCTAACTAAAGGCTGATGAATAACTAGGCCCTAACTAAAGGCTGATGATAACTAGCCTCTAACTAAAGGCTGATGATAACTAGGCCCTAACAAAGGCTGATGATAACAGAGCTCTAACTAAAGGCTGATGATAACTAGGCCCTAACTAAAGGCTGATGATAACTAGGCCCTAACTAAAGGCTGATGATAAACTAGCCCTAACTAAAAGGCTGATGATAACTAGCCTAACTAAAGGCGATGATAACTGGCTCTAACTAAAGGCTGATGATAACTAGGCCCTAACTAAAGCTGAGGATAACTAGGCCCTAACTAAAGGCTGATGATAACTAGGTAGTGAATAAACGTCTTCTGGTCTTTACAATCTAAACACTGTGACGCATTTTAATTAGAAATTCATAAATGCGTTTGACACGTTTAAAAAGTGTTTCAGAGAAGTGTTGAGTTGTGGTTTCAAATCCTAAACACTTGGTTTACAGTGTATATGTTGTGTGTGTTGGGTGTGTGTGTGTGTTGTGTGTCGTGTGTGTGTGTGAGTGGTGTGTGTGTGTGTGTGTGTGTTGTGTGTGTGTGTGTGTGTGTGTGTGTGGTGTGTGTGTGTGTGTGTCTCTCTTACTGGTTCTCAAGGGAAATGCAGTGGGTGTGTTCTGCTTGCCTCTCCAGATGCTGTCTAGGAGGTCTAATTGGATATCTATGTCTGTCCATTTGTCTTTATTTGTCTGTCAGAGTATATCAGTATCCGTTATCTCTTGTGTGTCCCAGCTGGTTCCCATTGACTCACATGGCGTCTGCCTCCAAGAGCTCCACACACAACTCACAAGAGAAAGAGGAAGGGAGGAACAAGGATAGAGAGAGAAGCGAAAGAACAGAGGGAGGACTCTTTCTAGTACTCAGGGAGGCCTTGAACAAAATTGGAGAACGATACTCCCCCTGAAGAACCTAATTATCAACATCAACAGGATAAAGAAATCTATAAAACACAAACAGGTGGACC
>NW_019945121.1:96136-97094 GCF_002910315.2 Salvelinus sp. IW2-2015
GGAAACCAGGAAGGAGAACATTTGATGAGCTGTCTGTTGCAGAAGTTAAGAAGGTGAAGGACTCGGAAAAAATGAGAAAGCACTTGGCATTGATGAACTGCCTAATGAAGTCTAAAAATCCCCTAAATGAATTGAAGTTCTACATGATTTTCTCCAAATTTGTTTTGAGTAGAGTATACTGCCATCGACTTGGTATAAGTCTACAGTGAATCCCATTCCCAAATCTTCAAAAAATGACCAGAGTGCCACTGAACTACAGAATCWTAAGTTTACTAGGTCTATAAGCTATATTCAGCCATCCTTAACAATAGGCTAATGACCTTTTTGGAGGATCAGAACACTCTGGTGGAAGAACAAAATGTTTTTTGGTAAATCCAGAGCCTGTATCGATCATATCTTCTCCGTCTGAACAATATTCAGAAATAGATGACAGGAAGAGAAGTCTACTTTTGCACGTTTCGTTGATTTCCCGAAAAACTGTTGATTTTGTAAATAGAGATCTTTTAGACTGTCGTTTGTTAAAGGCAGAGGGGTTGATGGGAAATGTTATCACGCAATCCCTCGACAAAGCACCAACTGCCTGTGTGCGTGTATATGGTACAGATTGGTTTCCCACACACTCGGGGGTAAAACAAGGAGACGTCTTATCACCGATTCCATTTGCTTTGTTTATTAATGATTTGTCAAAAAAAATTATCTGTTAAATATTGGGAGTAAAATATCTTTATAATGATGCTATTATTTGATGGTTGAAACTGAACAAATCAAATCAAATTMTATTGGTCACATACACACGGTTAGCAGATGCAAATGCYAGTSTAGRGAAACGCTTGTGCTTCTAGTTCCGACCGTGCAGTAATATCTAACAAGTAATCTCACAATTTCTCAACAACTACCTTTATACAAACAAGTGTAAAGGAATGAATAAGAATATGTACATATAAATATATGGATGAGC
>NW_019945122.1:0-8564 GCF_002910315.2 Salvelinus sp. IW2-2015
AGGAGAGATTCTGTCTCCTGTCTCCTGTCTCCTGTGCTTATCCTTCTATCTCCTTCTGCCAGCTCCTACTCCTATCTCCTATCTCCTATTCTCCTATCTCCTATCTCCCTACTCTCCTGTCTCCTGTCTCCTGTCTCCTGTCCTCCTGTCTCCACGAGGCATAGCCATTGTTCTGTGCGAACCCGGCCTGAACCTATTTAGATCCAGCCGCAGAAACGACAGTTTGATTTACCTACCCATCAATGGCATTTCACCCCGCCACCCACCACCCATCATCCTCACATCTCAGCTCAACCACTGATCTGTGTGTGAAAACACGGTGACAGTTACACATCTGTTGTCCGCTGTCCCAGATACACGAGAGCAACACATTGGTACCAGTAGAACGTCTGCTCTAACAAGTGACTCACTGAGGTTACACATCTGTTGCTTTTGTCCTTTAACCCCCCAAAAATGAAATGCTATAAAATGCTAAATAACCTAATCAAATCAAAGTTTATTTGTCATGTGCGCTGAATACAACAGGTGTAAGTAGACTCACAGTGAAATGCTGAATACAACAGGTGTAGTAGACCTCACAGTGAAAATGCTGAATACAACAGGTGTAGTAAGACCTCACAGTGAAATGGCTGAATACACAAGGTGTAGTAGACCTTCAGTGAAATGCGAATACAACAGGTGTAGTAGACCATACAGTGAATGCTGAATACAACAGGTGTAGGTAGACCTTACAGTGAAAATGCTGAATACAACAGGTGTAGTAGACCTTACAGTGAAATGCTGAATACAACAGTGTGGTAGACGATGAGACACTTACAGTGAAATGCTGAATACAAACAGGTGTAGTAGACCTCAGTGAATGGCTGAATACAACAGGTTAGTAGACCTCACAGTGAATATGCTGAATACAACAGGTGTAGACTGCACAGTGAAATCGCTGAATACAACGTGTAAACAGCAGTGAATGCTGAATACAAACAGGTGTAGTAAAGACCTCACAGTGAAATGCTGAATACAACAGGTGTAGTAGATCCTTACCAGTTGAATGCTGAATACAACAGGTGTAAGTAGAGCTTACAGTGAAATGCTGAATACAACAGGTATAGTAGACCTCAGCAAGTGAAATGCTGAAATACAAAGGTTAGTAGACACTTACAGTGAAATGCTGAATAAACAGGTGTAGTAGACCTTACAATGAAATGCTGAATACATACAGGTGTAGTAGAGCTTACAGTGAAATGCTGAATACAACAGGTGTTAGTAGACCTTACAGTGAAATGCTGAATACAACAGGTGTAGTAGGACCTACAGTGAAATGCTGAATACAACAGGTGTAGTAGAACCTGTACAGTGAAATGCTGAATACAACAGGTGTAGTAGACCTTACAGTGGAAATGCTGCAATACAACAGTATAGGTAGACCTTACAGTGAATGCTGAATACAACGGTGTAGTAGACCTTACAGTGAAATGCTGAATACAACAGGTGTAGTAGCAACCTCACAGGTGAAATGCTGAATACACAGGTGTAGTACCTCTACGTGAACTGCTGAATACAACAGGTGTAGAGCCTCTACAGTGAAATGCTGAATACAAAGGTGTAGTAGACCTTACAGTGAAATGCTGAACACAGGTGTAGAGACCTACGTGAATGCTGATACAACAGGTGTAGTAGACTTACAGTGAATCTGAATCCAACAGTGTAGTAGACTTACAGTGAAATGCTGAATACAACAGGTGTAGTAGACCTACAGTGAAATCTGAATACAACAGGTGTAGTAACCTCACAGTGAAATGCTGAATACAACAGGTGTAGTAGACCTTACAGTGAAATGCTGATACAACAGTGTAGTAGACCTTACAGTGAATGCTGAATCAACAGTGTAGTAGACTACAGTGAAATGCTGAATACAACAGGTGTATAGACCTTAATGAAATGCTGAACAAAGGTTACGAATAGTAGCGGCTATTACAGTAGAGAGGCTATAAACAGTAGAGGCTATATACAGTAGAGGCTATATACAGTAGAGAGGCTATATACAGTAGAGGGGCTATATACAGTAGAGGCTATATACAGTAGAGGCTATAACGTAGAGAGGCTATAACAGTAGCAGGGCTATACGTAAGAGGGCTATATACAGTAGAGGGGCTATATACAGTAGAGGGGCTATATACAGTAGAGAGGCTCTATACAGTAGAGGAGGCTATATACAATAGTGAGGCTAATATACAGTAGGAGAGGCTTTATATACAGTAGAGAGGGGCTATATACAGTAAGAGGGCTATATACAGTAGACAGGCTAATATACAGTAGAGAGGCTATATACAGTAGAGGCTATACACAGTAGAGGGCTATATACAGTAGAGAGGCTATAATACAGTAGAGAGGCTAATACAGTAGAGAGGCCTATATACAGTAGAGAGGCTAATATACAGTAGAGAGGCTATATACAGTAGAGGAGCTATATACAGTAAGGGCTATATACAGTAGAGGCTATATACAGTAGAGAGGCTATATACAGTAGAGAGGCTATATACAGTAGAGAGGCTATATACAGTAGCGAGGCTATATACAGTAGAGGAGGCTATATACAGTAGAGAGGCTATTATACAGTAGAGAGGCATATAATACAGTAGAGAGGCTATATACAGTAGAGGCTATATACAGTAGAGTTGAGAGGCTATATACAGTAGAGGGCTTATACAGTAGAGGCTATATAACTAGAGGCTATATACAGTAGAGAGGCTATATACAGTAGAGAGGCTATATACAGTAGAGAGGCTATTATACAGTAGAGAGGCTATATACAGTAGCGAGGCTATATACAGTAAGAGAGCTATAATCACAGTAGAAGGCTATATACAGTAGAGAGGCTATATACAGTAGAGAGGCTGTCATACAGTAAGAGGTATATACAGTAGGGCTATATACAGTAGAGAGCTATATACAGTAGAGAGGCTATAATACGTAGAGGTCTATACAGTAGAGAGGCTCATATACAGTAGAGAGGCTATATACAGTAGAGAGGCTATATACAGTAGAGAGAATATCTACAGTAGAGAGCCTATATACAGTAGAGGGCTATATACAGTGAGGCTACATACAGTAGAGAGGCTATATAACAGTAGAGAGGCTATATACAGTAGAGGGGCTATATACAGTAGAGAGCTACATACAGTAGAGAGGCTATATACAGTAGCGAGGCTTATAGCAGTAGAGGCTATATACAGTAGACAGTCTAATACAGTAGAGAGGCTACTATACAGTAGAGGCTATATACGGTAGACAGTCTATATAAGTAGAGAGGCTATATACAGTAGAGAGCTATATACAGTAGAGAGGCTTACATACAGACACGGTTAGTCAGGCTGATTGAGTAGTATGTACATGTAGATATGGTTTAAGTGACTATGCATATATAATGAACAGAGAGTAGCAGTAGCGTAAAAGAGGGGGTTGGCGGGTGGTGGGGGGACACAATGCAGATAGCCCGGTTGGGACCAATGCAGATAGCCCGGTTAGCCATGTGCGAGAGCACTGGTTGGTCGGCCCAATTGAGGAAATATGTGCATGAATGTTGATACGTCCAGGAACACAACCTGGAACGTCTTCATTATTAATGTGTGTCTATCCTTCTGTGTGTGTGTGTGTGTGCGTGTGTGTGTGTGTGTGTGTTGTGTGTGTGTGTGTGTGTGTGTGTGTGTGTGTGTGTGTGTGTGTGTGTGTGTGTGTGTGTGTGTTGTGTGTGTGTGTGTGTGTGTGTGCGTGCGTATCTGCTGTCTGTCTATCCTGGGTTCACAGTGAAGACATGATGATGATTCACCCTCTCTGATCACTGGGGAATAACAAGTACCTTTTCTATTAATAGGTAGTTCACAGCAGGGACTTGGTGTTCCCCGCTTTAACATGTGGAGCTCCTTTTTAAGAGAGAGAGAGAGTGTGTGTGTGTGTGTGTGTGTGTGTTCGTGCTTGCGTGTGTGTGGTGTGTGTGAGAGAGACTCATACTGTAGAAGGAAGAGTCCTGGGACTTTCATTAAACCCTGAAGCAACACTTCTGCCCGTGCTTTAACTGCACAATTAACTAACCCACACATATGAATTCTAAAATACAAGACAAAAAGGGACAGATACTCGTGTCATTCATGCCTGCAGGCAGTATCTACTGTATAGTAATATATTCATGTCTTTCTATAAAATGGTAGCTGTTTCCTGCTGCATGAAATAGCAGCATGATCAGCGTCTGTGAGAGTTTAATGATCCAACGTTACTGTCTTTGGCTCTGGAAGAAGTTCTTACCTTTGGCAGCGTTAATTATATTGATTAATGAATATCTATAAATATTTTTATTCTAATTTCATGTTCATTTGTCAATTTGGTTCCCTGTAAAAATTAATATATACTATTGTCCATATAATTCTCTGCTACTGATGTTTTTATAGAATGCTAATGATGTTTTCTATAGATGCTAATGAATGTGTTTCTATAGAATGCTAATGCTGTGTTCTATAGATGCCTAATGCTGTGTTCTATAGAATGCTAATGATGTGTTTCTATAGAAATGCTAATGATGTTTCTATAGATGCTAATGATTTTCTATAGAATGCTAATGATGTTTTCTATAGAATGCTAATGCTGTTTTCTATAGAATGCTAATGATGTGTTCTATAGAATGCTAATGATGTGTTCTATAGAATGCTAATGATGTTTCTATATGATGCTTGCTGTTTCTATAGAATGCTAATGATGTGTTCTATAGAATGCTAATGATGTGTTCTATAGAATGCTAATGATGTGTTCTATAGAATGCTAATGATGTGTTCTATAGAATGCTAATGATGTGTTCTATAGAATGCTAATGATGTTTTTCTATAGAATGCTAATGCTGTTTTCTATAGAATGCTAATGATTGTTCTATAGATGCTTGATGTGTTCTATAAAATGCTAATGATGTTTTCTATAGAATGCTAATGATGTTTCTATAGAATGCTAATGCTGTTTTCTATAGATGCTAATGATGTTTTCTATAGAATGCTATGAATGTGTTTCTATAGAATGCTACTGATGTGATTTTCTATAGAATGCTAATGATGTGTTCTATAGAATGCTATGATGTTTTCTATACAATGCTAATGATGTTTTCTATAGAATGCTAATGCTGTGTTCTATAGAATGCTAATGATGTGTTCTATAGAATGCTAATGATGTGTTCTATAGAATGCTAATGCTGTGTTCTATAGATGCTAATGATGTGTTCTTTAGAATGCTAATGATTTTTCTATAAAATGCTAATGTTTTCTATAGAATGCTAATGCTGTGTTCTATAGAATGCTAATGATGTGTTCTATAGAATCTAATGATGTGTTCTATAGAATGCTAATAATGTTTTCTATAGAATGCTAATGCTGTGTTCCATAGATGCTAATGATGTGTTCTATAGAATGCTAATGATGTGTTCTATAGAATGCTATGATGTGTTCTATAGAATGCTAATGATGTGTTTCTATAGAATGCTAATGCTGTGTTCTATAGAATGCTAATGATGTTTTCTATAGAATGCTAATGATGTTTTCTATAGAATGCTACTGATGTTTTCTATAGAATGCTAATGATGTTTTCTACTAGAATGCTATGATGTTTTCTATAGAATGCTAATGATGTTTTCTATAGAATGCTAATGATGTTTTCTATAGAATGCTATGATGTTTCTATAGAATGCTACTGCTGTTTTTATAGAATGCTACTGATGTTTCTATAGAATGCTAATGATGGTCATATTAGATGATGCTAAGATAGTATGTAGATCCATGGACACAGAATGGAACTCAGAGTATACTTATACACTCTCTCTATAGTATGTATGGACACAGATGAAAACACAGAGTATACTATAATATATCTCTCTGTATGTATGGAAACGAATGAAAACACAGAGTATACTCTAATACATCTCTCTATAGTATGTATGGACACAGAGTATAACTATAATATATCTCTCTATAGTATGTTGACACAGAATGGAACACAGAGTATACTATAATATATCTCTCTATAGTATGTATGGACACAGAATGAAACACAGAGTTACTATAATACATCTCTCTATAGTATGTATGGACAGCAGAGTATACTATAAAGCCTGTATCTCTATAGTATGTATGGACACAGAATGAGTACACAGAGATACTATAATAGCCTGTATCTCTATAGTATGTATGGACACAGAAGGAGAACACAGAGTATACTATAATAGCCTGTATCTCTATAGTATGTATGGACACAGAGGAGACACAGAGTATACTATAACAGCCTGTATCTCTATAGTATGTATGGAACACAGAGTATATATAAATAGCCTGTATCTCATAGTATGTATGGACACAGAATGAGACCACAGAGTATACTATACAGCCTGTATCTCTATAGTATGTGGGAACACAGAGTATACTATAACAGCCTGTATTCTCTATAGTATGTGGGACACAGAGTATACTATAACAGCCTGTATCTCTACCTGTTTGATGTCATGGCCGATCCCTTCCACCTGGATGATGGCGTTGGCTATGCCCGCCCCCTGATGTCCCAGACATGCCTTTGATCCACGATGCACCTGTGCATGAAAGGTCAGAGGTCAAAGATCAACTGACTGTATGATAATAATAACAACAATAATAATATGTAATGTATCATATATAATATTAATTAGGATGATATTATATTATATTTGGGGTAAAACAAGTTGTAACAGTATTTAAAAGTACAAGAAACCCAGAGTATGACACTGAATACTTTAAAAACTATTTTTTTCAACGTGGTCCTTGATATAAAATTTAAACAATATAATATGACTTGTTTCAGGAGCTAGACGTATGTCGCGTGTCGCTACTTCGGCAGGAGAGGCATTTGAACGTCTTGTTGTCGTTGATCGAAATGCCTTCTGGAACATGTAAACGTTCATGTGCCTTAATAACAAACGTTTATTCAATCTGTAAATACGAATATAACTTCTAAAATATTTGTTTAATTGGTTTAGCCACGGAACACGGCAGGAACCTTCCCCTTAGCCATGATTGGCTGAGATAATGGATGGGCTGGCATGACGAGAGATGAGTTCTGATTGGTCTGCCATGTAGCATGCTTAGCATGCTTCTGTCTATAACGTGAGCTGTTCAGTGTGTGTTGACAGTCCTTTCTACTGCTGTGTTTCTGAAAGACGTCACGTCAGCCATCGAGAGCTACAAACGTTTTGCTACTTTTCTCAGCAACATTGATGCCCTGAATGTAGCGCTATCGACAGATCAGTTGGAAAAAGTTGTGACGGGCTACGTTTTTGCACACGCCCCGGTCAGTGTGATCCGGAGTGACTTGACACAACGCTGTCCAAACAAGATGTAGCTACAAACAAAACAGAGTTAAATGGTTTCAGTCTGCCGTGAAGCGTTCATCCCAGTATAAAGGTAAGAGTCTAGCTACATTATACGTTTCTAATTTAGTCAGAAAGTGGATTTCATTGCAAGTCAAAGCATACTGTTCGCTAGCTAACATTACGTTATCTTACTCGCTGGATCGCTAACGTTACGTGTATGATCTGTGTAGTAACATGATTTGAATCTGGAATTCATTTGCATTGCTAGATATGTATATTTTTTGCAATTTTTTAATTGAACCTTTATTTAACTAGGTAAGTCAGTTAAGAACAAATTCTTATTTACAACGCCGGCCTACCGGGGAACAATGGGTTAACTGCCTTGTTCAGGTGCAGAACGACAGATTTTTACCTTGTCAGCTTAGGGATTCAATCCAGCAACCTTTCAGTTACTGGTCCAACGCTTCATTTGACCAGTTTCTCACAGCAGGAAAATCATCCTGCAGCAACAGGAACTGGGAACTATTATACGGAGTATAATTAATGGACGTTTTTATAGGGGGTTGATAAATTTTTCGTTACGGCATATCAAGTCCGACATTTTCATGTGGGAATTAAAAACTAATTTTTAAAACCTTTTTGGGGTAGGAGGCAGCATTCGGAATTTTGGATGAAAAGCGTGCCCAAAGTCCTGCTGCACAGGACCATTCTCTGTGACAACAGAGTGATCAAATTAAGATAGTACATCTGTATAGGACTTAATTATGTGTTTTTGTGTGTGTGCACGCTGTATGTGTGTGTGTAACTACTGTGTATATGTGATTGTGATTTGCAGGGGCTGTGTGTCTCTACACCCTCTCTGGACTCTGCGCCCCCTCTCTGGACTCTACGCCCCCTCTCTGGACTCTACGCCCTCTCTGGACTCTACGCCCTCTCTGGACTCTGCGCCCCCTCTCTGGACTCTACGCCCTCTCTGGATCTACTACGCCTCTCTCTGGACCTACGCCCTCTTTGGACTCTACGCCCTCTCTCTGGACTCTCGCCCTCCTCTGGACTCTACGTCTGCTCCTCTCTGGACTCTACGCCCTCTCTCTGGACTCTAGCGCTCTCTGGATCTCTATCTATCGCCTCCCTGGACTTCTAAACGCCAGGGCTTCACGTCGATCTGGACTTTACGTCCCCCTTTCGATCTTCATGGACT
>NW_019945122.1:11207-18008 GCF_002910315.2 Salvelinus sp. IW2-2015
GGAGAGGGATGCTATGTTAGCTAGTGAATGCAGCTAGCTAGTTTAGCCTACTCAAACACCCGGTTCAAACGGAGAGGGATGCTATGTTAGCTAGTTGGAACTGGAACACTTCCGAGTCAAGGCTTTTGGTTTTATTAATTTATTGCCACCGGGGCCCGCTGATGTAACTGCTAAACTGCTTGCTGACTGTACACTGTACTGTATGATTGTAGAGGGTTTACTAACGTGTTAGTTCTGGTAGCTATGTTGACCATGATTTTGCTTGGAAATGTTTTATCGTCTGGTCACAGACGGCTGATGTGTTGTGCACTGAAGTACACAAGCGAAGGGAAATGCCAAGAGTGTGCAAAGCTGGCATCAAGACAAAGGGTTGGCTACTTTGAAGAACCTCAAATATAAAATATATTTTGATTTGTTTAACACTTTTTTGGGGTTACTACATGATTCCATATGTGTTATTTCATAGTKTTGATGTCTTCACTATTATTCTACAATGTAGAAAATAGTAMAAATAAAGAAAAACCCTTGAATGAGTAAGTGTGTACAAACTTTTACCTGGTACTGTATATAGTATGTATAAGCAGGAAGTAGAAGCCTAAGTGTTGTGGTCCATTAGTTTACTCCAATCAGGGGAGGGGTGGGATGGTTAGGGGAAAATACTAAAGAAGAGAAATATATTTAATTAGTTTACTCCAATCAGGTGAGGGATGGTAGGGTTAGGGGAAAATACTAAAGAAGGAAATATATTTAATTAGTTTAGTCCAATCAGGGGAGGGACGGTAGGGTTAGGGGAAAATACTAAAGAAGAGAAATATATTTTAAAAAGAGATGTATATACTGTATATACTTACTAAACATATGTATATGAGGGATTGAAAATGATGCAGACAATTACAATGATGGAAGCTACAATTTATCTGCAATATTAAAGCTAAATAAAAAAAATCATAAAAAAGAATGAACTAGCTAGATGAATGCAAGAGAGCGCACTAGGCGGTATCACACGTGTCAATGTCTGTCTTCTTGATTACTCTAATTTCTCTTGACCAGTTGTTGTAAACTTTCATTCATAGCGTAGGTTGTAGCAACCTCATGATGGGTACAGGTGAACATTACAGTATCATGTAGTAGCCTAAACCTATCACTGTTACATTGAACTGGGTGAATGGAATATGAATGACAGTAACCTAAACCTATCACTGTTACATTGAACTGGGTGAATGGAATATGAATGACAGTCATCCAATATACTGTAGTAGAAATAAGGCCATGCTCATAAAAACAATTATCACCCTCCTTCATCTTAAACATCTTAAACCAACCGCCGCTGGATTCACAGTAGTGGATGCTTTGGACTTCTGACTTTGAGGAGAAGAATCTTTAATCTGACAATCACATGGCTGACAAGCAAAAGACCCTCAACACGTGTGTCACGATCGTTGTAGTGAGGAGACCAAAGCGCAACGTGATGTGAATTACATACTTTTAATGAACGACGAATAAACACGAAGAATAAACAAAATAACAAAACAAACGTGACCGCTATAAACAATGAGTGCAGACATGCAACATCAACATAGACAATAACCCACCAAACCAAAATGGAAAAATGGCAACCTAAATAGGGATCCCCAATCAGAGACAACGATAAACAGCTGTCTCTAATTGCGAACCAATTTAGGCCACCATAGACCTACATTACCTAGACAATACCAAAACCCCATAGATATACAAAAACCCCTAGACAAGTGAACCATTCCACCCTCGTCACACCCTGACCTAACCAAATAAATAAAGAAAACAAAGGAGAGTCAGTCCCCCCCCCGTAAATCCGTCGTATGTTAGTACAGGAGCTACGATGGGAGTCCGATATTTGCAATACCGTGGGGTGGGGGTTCTTTCACTACGCACCACACCGTAGCCGCTTCAAGGGCTTGTGTCGTACCCGGTCGGGGTTGACCGGAGGGGATCCAGGTGGTAAAATTCTGGTCTCGTGCCACCAGGTTGACGTTCCTCCGCGGCTAAACCGACAGGTTACTCCTGAACACATACTGCACAGCAGCAGGAGCAAGCTCTCGCGCCAACACCTCGTTACTGTGGACCCGGCCGGTAGCGGAAATCTGGCACCTGGGACGAAGAGGGAGGAGGAGAGAGGGGGGTGGGGGAGGAGAGAACAGGCGAGGGAACAGGGAGGAGGGAGGGGAAGGGAGAGACAGGGAGGAGGGAGGAGGAGGGGGAGGGGGGGGGGGGAAGAAAAAGGAAAGGGGGGGGGAAAAGGGGAGGGAAATTGGGGGGGGGGGTGGGGAAAAGGGAAGGGGAAAAGAAAGAAAGGGAGGGGAGGAAGGGGAAAGGAAGAAGAGAGAAAAAAGGGAAGGAAAAAAAAAAGAAAACCAAGGGAAAGGAGGGGAAGGGAAAAAAAGGGGAATAAGGGAAGGGAGGGAGGAGGGAGGAGGTGAGGAGGGAGGGAGGGAGGAGGAGGAGGGAGGGGAGGGGGGGAAAAAGGGGAAAAAGGTGAGGGTAGGTGAGGCGAGGGAAGGGGGGGAGAAGGAGGGGGAAGGGGAGGATCGGGGTGGAGGAGGGGGGAGAAGGGAAAGGGGGGGAAAGAAAAAAAAAAAAAGGGGGAAGGAAAAAGTGGGAGGAAGGGAGAGAAGAGGAAGGAGAAAGACAGGGAAAGGGAATAGGGAAAAAAACAAAAAAGGGAAGGTTGGAAAATAAGGGGTGAGTGAAAGGAGGGGGAAGGGCGGGAGGGAGGGAAAGGGGGAGGAGGGAAAAGAAGAGAAACAACATGTAAAAGACGTAAAAGAGATGAAAGCATTTCATGAATATACAACAGTTCTATGTAATAAATGATAAAACAAAAAGCCCAATAAAAAAAATTGCAACAATGTTCCACGTTCGGTTGGAAACCCCCCAGAAGAAACTCTGGAAAAAATTGAAAAATCAAGGTTCCCTAAATCTATAAGAGCCCCTTCTCTTGGGCCGTAAACCCTGGTTTCCATGCTTTCCCTCATCGGTTTATCCCGGGGTTTTTTTTGTTTCCTTGAGGCACGTCGATGGCTAGAGTTTCTTCCGCTGGGCCTTTTGCCTGATTTGTGACCTTGGTGAGTTTTGGGGGGCGCCCCCCCTGTGACATCTATTAACCACCTTCATCATCTGTATTAAAGAGAGCAGTTTAGAGTAACCTCATTATTTGATTTTATTTAATTTAAAACTCATGCTGGTGTTGGGTCGGCACATCTCATTAACACCTTCACATTTTCTGTAAGCCAGTAGAGAAAGCACCTATTATTACTTCTGGCTGTGGTGTTGGGGCAACTCCATTAACCAACCTTCACACTGGTAGAGGCCAGTAGAGAACAACTGCATTATTTACTACTGTAAGTGTAGTGTATAGTGTCTGTTTGTTTATTTTTAAGCTTTTTATTATCTTTTTTTTTTTGTTTTTCTTTTGTTGTTCTATTTTTATTTATTTTTTGTATCCAGGGCATTGACTTTCTTGTTGGTGTAGTGTATTAGTTCTGTGGGGTTTTGCCAGCATTACTCTCGTGTGTAGGTGTAGGTGTTCTGCCCAGCGATGACTTTTTCGTGGTGTTAAAGTGTTGTCGGCCAGCATTACTCGTGGTTGTAATGTAGTGTACTGCCCACCATTACTGGGGGTTTTTTTTTGTGTTTCTGGGGTAAGTGGGGTTTTTTTTCCTTGATCCCAAGCCATTAACTTTTTTTTTCACTATCTTTTCTAACTTTTTTTTGGGTTCTTTTTGTCCTTCTGATGGTTAGTTTTTTACTTTTACTTTTGACTTCCAGTTCTTCTTTACTACTTAACTTTTTCTTTAAACCCCCTACTACTTTCCTTTGTTATTTTTCTTGCGTGGGGGTAGGCCAGTGGTCCCCCCTCCTGCCCGCAAAAATAACTTTTTCTGTGGTGTAGTGTAAGTGTCCTGCCCAGCAGTTAACTTTTTCTGTGGGTGTAGGGTATGTCTACCGGCAGGCATTAGCTCTGTGTGGTGGTAGTGCGGGTCTGCCCAGCATTGTGTAGACTCGTGTGTGTAGTGTTATGTCTGCTCAGGAGAAAAAACTCCAGTGCATTAGCTGCTGTGTTGTAGTGTCTGCCCACGCATTACTCGGGTGTATCGTTGTCTGCTGTATCCACCCCACCATTACCATGTGGTGTTAGTGTAGTGCTGCGCCAGCATTACCTGTGGTGTAGTGCAGTGTCTGCTCCTCCCAGCATTAAGCTGCTGTGGTGTAGTGTAGTGGTCTGCCCAGCATTACTGTGTGTAGTGCAGTGTCTGCCAGCATGTACCTTGGCCGGTTGTACATGCGTTCTGCCCACATTACTGTGTTGGTGGTGTAGTGCGTTGCCCAGCATTCTGTGGTGTAGTGAGTGTCTCCCCAATATATTGTGGTGTGTGATGTCTGCCCAGCATTACTCTGTGGTGTTAGTGGTAGTGTCTACAGCTTACTGCTGTGGTGTAGTGTGTGTCTGCCCAGCATTATCTGTAGTGTAGTGTAGTGTCTGCCCAGCATTACTCTGTGGTGTAGTGTAGTGTCTACCCAGCATTAACTCTGTGGTGTAGTGTCTGTCCACCATTACTCTGTGGTGTAGTGTTGTCTGCCGCATTATTCTTGGGTGTAGTGTAGTGGTCTGCCCCAGCATTACTTCTGTAGTGGTAGTGGAGTGGGTCCTGCCCAATGCCCTTAACCTTTCTGTAGTGTAGGTCTTCCTAGCATTTTAACTCTGACTGTACCATGCCGGTAGCTGTGGTGTAGTGTCTCTACTTACATGCCTCATCTCTTTGTAGCTGTGGTATAGTGTCTCTACTTACATGCCTCATCTCTTTGTAGCTGTGATGTTTGAAGTCCAGGTTGTCTGTTGTTGTGATCTCATTCCGTCTGTGGTAATAGTTCTGAGAGTCTGACAACAAACACATCACATATCAAGTCATTGAACAAATCACTGTATCGACTACAGTATATGTGTCAACTGAAGAGCTAGATCGGTCTGAAAAGGCTCAGTCGGTTACAGTCACAATACTACAAACTGGAGGTTGGTGTCACCTTAATTGGGGAGGACAGGCATGTGGTAATGACTGGAGCGGACAGGCATGTGGTAATGACTGGAGAGGACAGGCATGTGGTAATGACTGGAGAGGACAGGCATGTGGTAATGACTGGAGCGGACAGGCATGTGGTAATGACTGGAGCGGACAGTTATGTGGTAATGACTGGAGCGGACAGGCATGTGGTAATGACTGGAGCGGACAGGCATGTGGTAATGACTGGAGAGGACAGGTATGTGGTAATGACTGGAGAGGACAGGCATGTAGTAATGACTGGAGAGGACAGGCATGTGGTAATGACTGGAGCGGAATAGTGGAATGGAATCAAATACATTTTAATGTACCTTTATTTAACGAGGCAAGTCAGTTAAGAACACATTTTTATTTACAATGACGGCCTACCGGGGAACAGCGGGTTAACTGCCTTGTTCAGGGGCAGAACGACACATTTTTAGCTTGTCAACTCGGGGATTCGATCTAGCAACCTTTCGGTTACAAGTCCAACGCTCTAACCACTAGGCTACCTGCCTCTAACCACTAGGCTACCTGCCTCTAACCACTAGGCTACCTGCTCTAACCACTAGGCTACCTGCCTCTAACCACTAGGCTACCTGCCGCATCAAAAACATGGTTTCTATGTGTTAGATGCCGTTCCATTGGCTCAGTTCCAGGCATCATTACGAGCCGTCCTCCCTTCAGCAGCCTCCTGTGGTATAAACCCCTGTAACGACTGGGTTTAGTTTGTTTTGTGGCAATGCTCATGTTCTCGTTCTGGAAGTGCATTACGTGGCGCAAAGTAGATTGAGCATTGCTAGCTACCTATACTGTTCTGTCCACGGAAAAGGAACTAACTTTTTAATATTGTTTTTCAACCCAAAGGTTTTTATTGTTTGTAAACTTGTTGAGAGCTTTCAAGTGTATTAACTTACTATCTGGTTTTAACTTTACTATCTTGGTTTAACTTTACTATCTTAGTTTTAACTTTACTATCTTAGTTTTAACTTTACTAATCTTAGTTTTAAACTTTACTTCTTAGTTTTAACTTTACTATCTTAGTTTTAACTTTACTATCTGGTTTTTAACTTTACTATTCTTGGTTTTAACTTTACTATCTTAGTTTTAACTTTACTATCTTAGTTTTACACATTTACTATCTTAGTTTTAACTTTACTTCTTGGTTTTAACTTTTACTATCTTAGTTTTAAACTTTACTATCTTAGTTTCAACTTTCTATCTTAGTTTTAACTTTACTATCTTGGTTTCAACTTTACTATCTTGGTTTCAACTTTACTATCTTGGTTTCAACTTTACTATCTTAGTTTTAACTTTACTATCTTAGTTTCAACTTTACTATCTTAGTTTCAACTTTACTATCTTGGTTTTAACTTTACTATCTTAGTTTCCAACTTTACTATCTTAGTTTCAACTTTACTATCTTGGTTTTAACTTTACTATCTTAGTTTCAACTTTACTATCTTAGTTTCAAACTTTACTATCTTAGTTTCAACTTTACTATCTTGGTTTTAACTTTACTATCTTAGTTTCAAACTTACTTCTTAGTTTCAACTTACTATCTTGGTTCAACTTTACTATCTTGGTTTCAACTTTACTATCTTAGTTTAACTTTACTATCTAGTTTCAACTTTACTATACTTAGTTTCAACTTTACTATCTTGGTTTTAACTTTACTAATCTTAGTTTTCAACTTTACTATCTTGGTTTCAACTTTACTTCTAGTTTC
>NW_019945122.1:19344-31413 GCF_002910315.2 Salvelinus sp. IW2-2015
TTTCAACCTTTACTATTTAGTTTCAACTTTACTATCTTTTAGTTTTAACTTTACTATCTTGGTTTTAACTTTTACTATTCTTAGTTTAACTTTACTATTCTTAGTTTCAACTTTACTATCTTGTTTCAACTTTACTATCTTGGTTTTCAATTTACTATCTTAGTTTAACTTTACTATCTTAGTTTTCACTTTACTATCTTAGTTTCAACTTTACTATCTTGGTTTTAACTTTACTATCTTAGTTTCAACTTTACTATCTTGGTTTCAACTTTACTATCTTAGTTTCAACTTTACTATCTTGGTTTTAACTTTACTATCTTAGTTTCAACTTTACTATCTTGTTTCAACTTTACTATCTTAGTTTAACTTTACTATCTTAGTTTCAACTTTACTATCTTAGTTTCAACTTTACTATCTTGTTTTAACTTTACTATCTTAGTTTCAACTTTACTATCTTTTGGTTTCAACTTTACATATTAGTTTCAACTTTACTATCTTGTTTCAATTTACTATCTTGGTTTCAACTTTACTATCTTAGTTTCAACTTTACTATCTTGGTTTCAACTTTACTATCTTAGTTTTCAACTTTACTATCTTGGTTTCAACTTTACTATCTTTTGGTTTCAACTTTACTATCTTAGTTTCAACTTTACTATCTTGGTTTCAACTTTACTATCTTGGTTTCAACTTTACTATCTTAGTTCAACTTTACTATCTTGGTTTCAACTTTACTATCTTGGTTCAACTTTACTATCTTGGTTTCAACTTTACTATCTTAGTTTTAACTTTACTATCTTTAGTTCAACTTTACTATCTTAGTTTCAACTTTACTATCTTGGTTTCAACTTTTACTATCTTAGTTTCAACTTTACTATCTTGGTTTCAACTTTACTATCTTGGTTTCAACTTTACTATCTTGGTTTCAACTTTACCTATCCTTGGTTTTAAACTTTACTATCTTTGGTTTTTAACTTTACTATCTTGGTTTTAACTTTACTATCTTGGTTTAACTTTACTATCTTGGTTTTAACTTTACTATCTTGTTTCAAACTTTACTATCTTGGTTTCAACTTTACTATCTTAGTTTCAACTTTACTATCTTGGTTTCAACTTTACTATCTTAGTTTCAACTTTTACTATCTTAGTTTTAACTTTACTATCTTGGTTTCAACTTTACTATCTTGGGCTTTTAGGTATTTAGAGCCTTTGGAAAGTATTTCAGACCCCTTTCACTTTTTCCACAATGTGTTATGTTAAAAGCATTATTTTAAAATGGATTACATTTAAATTGTTCCTCATTAATCTACACACAATACCCCATAATGACAAAGTGAAACAGGTTTAAAGAATTTTAGCAATTTTATTAAAAATAAAAACAGAAATACCTTATTTACATAAATATTCAGACCCTTTGCTATGAGATTTGAAATGGAGCTCAGGTGCATCCTGTTTCCATTGATTATCATTGAGATGTTTCTACAACTTGTTTTGAGTCCATCTGTGGTAAATTCTATTAATTTTGACATGATTTGCCAAGGCACACACCTGTCTGTATAAGGTCCCACAGTTGACAGTGCATGTCAGAGCAAAAACCAACGTTTCCCCCCTGGTTTTACCAGTCCACAGGGTTTGATTCATATTTTATATACAGTTGGAGTCGTAAGTTTACATGCAACCTTTGCCAAATACATTTAAACTCAGTTTTTCACAATCCCTGACATTTAACCCTAGTAAAAATTCCCTGTCTTAGGTCAGTTAGGATCACCGCTTTATTTTAAGAATGTGAAATGTCAGAATGATAGTAGAGAGAATGATTTATTTCAGCTTTTATTTCTTTCAGCACATTCCCAGTGGGTCAGAAGATTACATACACTCAATTAGTATTTGGTAGCATTGCCTTTAAATTGTTTAACTTGGGTCAATCGTTTCGGGTAGCCTTCCACAAGCTTCCCACAATAAGTTGGGTGAAATTTGCTACCATTCCTCCTGACAGAGCTGTGTGTAAACTGAGTCAGGTTTGTAGGCCTCCTTGCTTGCACACGCTTTTTCAGTTCTGCCCACAGATTTTCTGTAGGATTGAGGTCAGGTCTTTGTGATGGCCACTCCAATACCTTGACTTTGTTGTCCTTAAGCCTTTTTGCCACAACTTTGGAAGTATGTTTGGGGTCATTGTCCATTTGGAAGACCCATTTGCGACCAAGCTTTAACTTCCTGACTGATGTCTTGAGATGTTGCTTCAATATAGCCACATCATTTTCTGTCCTCATGATGCCATCTATTTTGATGAGTGCACCAGTCCCTCCTGCAGCAAAGCACCTCCACAACATGATGCTACCACCCCCGTGCTTCACGGTTGGGATGGTGTTCTTCGGCTTGCAAGCGTCCTCCTTTTTTTCGTTTCATCAGACGAGAGGACATTTCTCCAAAAGATGTATTCTTTTCTGAGTCTTGGCTAATTTCTTTTGATTTTCCCATGATGTCAAGCAAAGAGGCACTTGAAGTAGGCCTTAAAATACATCCACAGGTACACCTCCAATTGACTCAAATTATGTCAATTAGCCTATCAGAAGCTTCTAAAGCCATGACATAATTTTCTGTAATTTTCCAAGCTGTTTAAAGGCACAGTCAACTTAGTGTATGTAAACTTCTGACCCACTGGAATTGTGATACAGTGAATTATAAGTGAAATAATCTGCTCGTAAACAATTGTTGGAAAAATGACTTGGCGTAATGCACAAAGTAGATGTCCTAACCGACTTGCCAAAACTATAGTTTGTTGCCAAGAAATTTGCGGAGTGGTTGAAATACAAGTTTTAAATGACTCCAACCTAAGTGTATGTAAACTTCCGACTTCAACTGTATGCTTCTGCTATTGCAATAATGTTGATTTTTGATTATGCCTTACTCAAACAATTAATCTTTTATAGGTTTTATAGGTCCAGTATTAGTCTGTGGTCCTCTGGTGGTTCACTGTGTACTTTGTCCCTACATTTTTACATCATATCTATTTTTTAACCGTTATCTTTAGCTTTAATTATTGCACGTAACGTGGAGGAAAAGGGTTAATGTGTGGGTTTATTGCCATTGTGTGGGTTTATCGTATCGTTTCCTATTCAGCTAGTATAACCTTTTATTCTGCGTATAAGGGCTCTGCGTTATTCTATCCATTAACATATTCGGTCTTATTGTATATCTTCCCCCTGTATTGTTCATGGTCTTACTGACTAGTGGAAGTGTCTTGTAGGCCTACATGCTGCCCATACACCACCCCCTACTACTGCCATTCACCTTAATACACTGAGGTCACTGGCCAGTTTATTAGGTACACCATCCCCTTGTCTACTACTGCCATTCACCTTAATGCACTGAGGTCACTGGCCAGTTTATTAGGCACACCACCCCCTTGTCTACTACTGCCTTCACCTTAATTACACTGAGGTCACTGGTCAGTTTATTAGGTACACCACCCCTACTACTCGCCTTTCACCTTAATATACTGAGGTCACTGGCCAGTTTATTAGGTACACCACCCCCTTGTCTACTACTGCCATTCACCTTATGCACTGAGGTCACTGGCCAGTTTATTAGGTACACCATCCCCTTGTCTACTACTGCCATTCACCTTATGCACTGAGGTCACTGGCCAGTTTATTAGGCACACCACCCCCTTGTCTACTACTGCCATTCACCTTAATACACTGAGGTCACTGGCCAGTTTATTAGGTACACCACCCCTAATACTGCCATTCGCCTTAATACACTGAGGTCACTGGCCAGTTTAATTAGGTACACCACCCCCGTTCACCAAAATGGTTCTCTCCTACAGACAATGAGTCATGTAGCCATGGCTTGCTATATAAATCAGGTAGACGGGCATCAAGGCATTCAGTTACTGTTTGATTGAACGTTAGAACGGGCAAAACAAATGACCTTAGCGACTTTGAGCGTAGTGTGATCGTCGGTGCTACGCGCGCCGGCTCCATTATCTCAGAAACGTCCGGCCTCCTGGGATTTTAAAACGCACGACAGAGTCTTAGGTCTCTACAGAGAACGGTGCTACAAACAAACAACGTCCAGTCAGTGGCAGTCCTGTGGGGGAAAAACAACTCGTCGATGAGAGGTCGAAGGTAACTGCAAGCTAACAGGCGGGCACAAACAGGACCTAACGGCACAGACACACAGTACACACAGCAGTCTCTAGTAGAATCACACAGTACACACACAGCAGTTACCTGTAGAATCACACAGTACACACACAGCAGTTACTGGTAGAATCACACAGTACACACACAGCAGTTCTCTAGTAGAATCACACAGTAAAAAAAATACCACACACAGCAGTTACCTTGGTAGAATCACACAGTACACACACAGCAGTTACCTAGTTAATAACACAGTACACACACAGCAGTTACCTAGTAGGAATCACACAAGTCACACAGCAGTTCTCTAGTAGAATCACACAGCTACACACACAGCATTCTCTAGTAGGAATCACCACAGTACACACACAGCAGTTCTCTAGTAAGAATCACACAGTACACACAGCAGTTACTAGTAGAATCACACAGTACACACAGCAGTTACCTGGTAGAATCACACAGTACACACAGCAGTTACCTAGTAGAATCACACACGTTACACACTACAGCAGTTACCCTGGTAGAATCACACAGTACACACCACAGCAGTTACCTAGTAGAATCACACAGTACACACAGCAGTTACCTAGTAGAATCACACAGTACCACACACAGCAGTTACCTGTGTAGAATCAACACAGTAGCACACAGCAGTTACCTGGTAGAATCACACAGTACACACACAGCAGTTACCTGGTAGAATCACACAGTACAACAACAGCAGTTACCTTGGCAGAATCACACAGTCACACAGCAGTTACCTAGTAGAATCACACAGTACACACACAGCAGTTACCTAAGTAGAATCACACAGTACACACACAGCAGTACTGGTAGAATCACATACACACACAGCAGTTTACCTAGTAGAATCACACAGTACACACAGCAGTTCCTAGTAGAATCACACAGTACACACACAGCAGTTCTGTAGAGAATCACACAGTACACACACAGCAGTTTCTCTAGTAGGAATCACACAGTACACACAGCAGTTACCTGGTAGAATCACACAGTACACACAACAGCAGTTTACCTGGTAGAATCACACAGTACACACAGCAGTTCTCAGTAGGAAATAACCAGTACACACACAGCAGTTACCTAGTAGGAATCACACAGTCCACACAGCAGCATTACCTAGTAGAATAACACAGTACACACAGCAGTTTACCCTAGTAGAATCACACAGTACACCACACAGCCAGTACCTAGTAGAAATAAACACAGTACACACAGCAGTTACCTAGTAGAATCATGACAGTACACAGCAGTACCTAGTAGAATCAGACAGTACACAGCAGTTACCTACGTAATACAGAGAATCACACAGTACACACACAGCAGTTATTAGGTAGAATCACACATACACAGCAGATACCCTAGTAGAATCAACAGTACACAGCAGTTACCTAGTAGAATCACACATACACACACAGCAGTTTAGTAGATCACACAGTACACACGCAGTTACCTAGTAGAATCACACAGTACAACCACAGCAGTTACCTAAGTAGAATCACACAGTACACACACAGCAGTTTACTTAGTAGAATCACACAGTACACACAGCAGTTACCTAGTAGAATCACACAGTACACACACAGCAAGTTTACCTAGTAGAATCACACAGTACACAGCAGTTACCTGGCATGGGGACATCCCAGGATCTCGACCCTCATACAGATGCTTCCCCGGTTGAACCAGGAGCGAGGGTTGACTCTGATGTAACGAGCCACAGCAAGCCACAGAAGCATGCTTCAACACAGGGATCTCTTTCTCCTTGTTGCCAGAGAAGATCTACTGAGACTAAGTAAGACGGTTTTAACAAACACAAGGAATAAGCCACTAGGGATCGTGTAGCTGGGCCATTATGGGTACAGAACATCTCATGGACCCATGGTAATACAGTAGCCATCTATGGACCATTGGTAATATACAGTACCATCTATTGAACCATGGTACAGAAACCATCTATGGACCATGGTAATACAGTACCATCTTATGGACCATGGTTACAGACCATCTATGGACCATGGTAATACAGTACCATCTATGGACCATGGTAATACAGTACCGTCTATGAACCATGGTACAGAACATCTATGGACCATGGTAATCAGTACCATCTATGGACCATGGTACAGAACCATCTATGGACCATGGTAATACAGTTACCATTCTTATGTGACCAATTGGCATACAGAACCATCTATGCGGACCGATCGGTCAATAACAGTACCATCTATGGACCATGGTACAGTACCATCTATGGACCATGGTACAGTACCATCTATGGACCATGGTACAGTACCATCTATGGACCATGGTACAGAACATCTATGGACCATGGTAATACAGTACCATCTATGGACCATGGTAATACAGTACCATCTATGGACCATGGTAATACAGTACCGTCTATGGACCATGGTACAGTACCATCTATGGACCATGGTAATACAGAACCATCTATGGACCATGGTACAGTACCATCTATGGACCATGGTACAGTACCATCTATGGACCATGGTACAGAACCATCTATGGACCATGGTGAAACTTAGATGACGCCATAATGACATTGGAATCTGATCAATATGATCCAAGAAACAAACTCTTCCAGAACGTACTGACACAGTGTGAACTGCTGTAACAACCATGCCTCATTGATCTCCACCCCAATCATATCTATTGATCTCCAGCCCAATCATATCTATTGATCTCCACCCCAGTCATATATATTGATTACCACCCCAATCATAGCTATTGATCTCCAGCCCAATCACATCTATTGATTATGATCTCAGCTAGCTACTCACCAGGTCTTGTGATCCGTTCTTCAGAGTGACCCAGGTGTGACTGTCGTTGCTCACAAGGACCTTATATGATGTCACCCAGTCACTCCTAAAACACGGGAGGAGAGAGAAAGTCAAGGAAGCGTAAGAAGAGGGAATTAGTTTAGAGTGTTCGAAGCCAAACTGTTCCGTGCTGGACTGACGTACACGGTGTCCATATTAGGAAGCGAACGTCCATGGGAAGCTGTGTCAGAGTCACTAGGAGTTGGTGCCTTTTCCTAATACGGACACCATACATTTCTTAAGTAAGTTTAACTACAGGTGACAGCTTTACAGTACAGATGTAGGATCTTACTTTGATCAATCTTTTGTTGCTGGAAATACAGATGAGATTTGTGATTTACATAAATTCACTGAAAACCCAAAATAAAACACGGTTAAATTAACAGTATTGCACTTTTCATGTAGCCTACTTTTGTCCAGCTAATAGCCTAACCACCGATCAAGCAACATTATGGACTAAACGTTCAAATCCTGTTACTGCAGGATTTTTTGTTGTTGCGATGACAATATAGGTCAAATTATGATCCTATACCTGTAGCTAATCCACTAGATAACAGCAAATATAATACGATCCATACCAGTAGATTTCAAATGTATTACGCCAATATATATGTAAATATCTCCAGAGATCCGGTCCATATGAACANTAACAGCAAATATAATACGATCCATACCAGTAGATTTCAAATGTATTACGCCAATATATATGTAAATATCTCCAGAGATCCGGTCCATATGAACATTTATACCGTTAGGAACCAGACCCATCCCAGCTTGTTCTACTTACAGTAACAGTCTCCTTCTGGGACCAATGTTGAAATACGGGCAGAAACCTGGTTCTGGTTAGAGGAGCCACCATGAAGCTAATGGTATGACAACTGAAAAAAGAGAATTCTACTGTGCACGGCTGGCAGCACAGCAAAGACACACACACACGCACACACACACACACACACACACACATTGTTACATCAGAAACGATTGCTTGTGAGCGCCTTTAATATTGTAAAATATTACTGTTCTCCGATATTTAATTCCTGGGTTTTAAATGTGTATGATTCTTTTTTTTTTTTTTTGCAAACGCTATACAGATGTAATATCTTAATTTGAGCCAGTTTGCTACAGCAGGAAAATAATCCTGCAACAACAGGAAATCTGAATTATTATGTGGATTATAATTAATGGACATTTTAATAGGGGTTTATACATTTTTCATTAGGGCAGAGTCTGAAATTTCAAAGTGGAATTACAAACTTTAGAAGCCTTTTTTTAAACTCACATGTTAACTCACATGTTTGCATTCTCAGCAACAAAAGAGTGATCAAATTAAGATCCTCCATCTGTCTATCCATTGTTTAGCTGGAATGGAATGTTGGTATCCTGTGTATTTGACTGTGATATGTGGTTGTCTCACCTAGCTATCTTACGATGAATGCACTTACTTACTCTGGATAAGAGCATTGCTAAATTACTCCAATTTAAAATGTAAATGTTTTACATACAGATCTCATTTTACTGTATAGATGTATTTTTTTTATTTTTAAATATTGATATTTTTGTACAGTTCTTTATTAAAAATGTGGTTTTTTGTAACATTTGATTGTGTCAAACCTAGCAGTACTACGTATTTCTCTGAGGATCTCAATCTGACCAGTATTGTTGTGTCAAAATAATCCTGCAGCAACAGGATTTGAACGTTTAGTCCATAATGTTGCTTGATCGGAGGTTAGGCTATTAGCTGGACAACACTAGGCTACATGAAAAGGGCAGACCACCTGTTAATATAGCTGTGTGTTAGTGGAGGTTTTAGAGGAATTTATGTAAATCACCAAGCTCATTGTTGGGAGATTTTCCAGTATGAATTTATGGAATTATGATAATCACCAAGCTCATTGGTGGAGGTATTTCAATAGGAATTTATGGTTAATCACCAAGCTCAGATTGGTGGAGGTTTGTCAAGAGTTTATGTTGTAATTCAGCAAGCTCATTGGTGGAGTTTTCAGAGGAATTTATGTAAATCACCCAGCTCATTAGTGGAGGTTTTCATAGGAATTTATGTAAATTATCAAGCTCCTTAGTGAAGGTTATTCAGTGAATTTATGTAAATCATGAAGTTATTCTGCATTTTCTGAGGCGAAAAAAAATTCTCGGAAACAAAAAATGTGATCAAATTAAGATCCTACATCTGTACCTGATGTAGTCTATATGGAACGGTACGGTGCCCCCCCCCCCCACACACACACACAGTAGATGTCTCCTGGATAGAGATATCAACCCTGAGCCCGGGGTGAACGTATGGTGTGATGACTCTGGTGCTGTAGGAATCCCCAGTCCTGCTAATTAAAACACAATCAGACCTTTTCTAAATCTGGCAACCAGTTACAATAGAACTACATCACTACAGAAATAAGATCTGTCTTTGCCTAAAGCCTTCCACATGTCTTCTGTAACTCCAGATCAGCAGCGGGAGACGACTCGGGAAGAACATGACAAAAAGGGGGCGCTTTCTCAGCTCGCCCCCCCCCCCCTAATTCAGGAAATAAGCAGTTTTCTGAGGGAGCCGTTTCAGAGCCTCCTATTCCCAGTTAACCAGAACAAAGGGCAGAACGTGTCAAATACGACCACAGGCAGCTGGGGAGAGTATGGAGATTCTAACGGACGATGTGATCATCAAGCAGAAAGACAGTAAATGGTTCTTCTTCACTAACCAATGAAGGGAAATTGTTTTTTTTGCTCATAGTGCCGGGTACTTTTTCATAATTTGCTTAAAAACTGTCAGTGTGATGACAGTCTGTTAATTAGGTTTACTTAGATGTGCTTTCCTCGTTGGTCTATTTCAGTGGAATAGTGCTTTGCTATTTGAGTATATTATATTACGGTTAGCATTGTGCTAAGTGGCTTAACATGACGATATTGTTCACCAGCTTTATACAGGACCCCTGTGGGCCTGATGCTGCTGAGAACAATGGTCTCCTTTATTAACCAATGAGGTCATTGGCTCACGGTGCTTGTTACAGATCAGTTCTCTTTCACATTTCTTACTTTTTATTTGCTTTGGAAAACTTGCGCTGTCTTGTCAGGACATTGAGGAGACTTGTCAGGAGATTCTGGTGTCTTGTCAGGACATTGAGGTGTCTTGTCAGGACATTGAGGTGTCTTGTCAGGACATTCTGGTGACTTGTCAGGACATTGAGGTGACTTGTCAGGATATTGAGGTGACTTGTCAGGATATTGAGGTGACTTGTCAGGACATTCTGGTGCCTTGTCAGGACATGTCAGGACCTTCTACTGACTGTCAGCATTCTGGTGACTTTTCAGGACATTCTCCCTCGCCTGGGACTTGTCAGGATATCTGGTGCTTGCAGCGACATTCTGGTTGTCATGTATTCTAGTGACTTGTCCGGACATTCTGCTGACTTGTCAGGACCATTCTAGTCAGACATGTCCGGGACATTCTGGCTTACATGGTCAGGACTTGGGACTTGTCAGGCATTCTGCTACTGTCAGGACATTCTGCTTGCAGCTGTGTCAGGACATTCTGGTGACTGTAGCTCAGGAATTCTGGTGACTTGTCAGGAACATTCTGTACTTGTCAGGACATTCTGCCTTACTTGTCAGGACATTCTGGTGACTTGGTCAGGACATTCTTGCTTGACCTGTTGAGGACCTTCTGTGACTTGTCAGGAATTCTGCTGACTTGTCAGGACATTTCTGGGTGACTTGTCAGACATTCTGATGACTTGTTCCGGACTCTTCTAGAGTACTTGTCAGGACATTCTGTTGCGGGATCTGCTAATGTCAGGACATTGTGACTGTGTCAGGCTCGGTCATGTCAGGACATTCTAAGTGACCTTGGTCAGGACATTCTTCTTCAGACTTGGTGAACTTGTCAAGGACTCTTGATTTCCTAGCTTTGGTTCTTGTACTGCAGGACATTCTAGTGACTTGTCAGGAACATCTGTCTTTACAATGTCTGCGACTGGACATTCTGGTGACTTGTCAGACATTCTGCTTGGTGAGCTAGTCAGGACATTCTGTGTGTAGATCTTGAGTCAGGACATTCTGGTGACTTGTCAGGACATTCTGGTGACTAGTCCAGGACATGTCAGGACTTCTGTTGACTTGTCAGGACATTGAGGTGACTTGTCAGGACATTCTGGTGACTTGTCAGGACATTGAGGTGACTTGTCAGGACATTGAGGTGTCTTGTCAGAACATTGAGGTGACTTGTCAGGACATTCTGGTGACTTGTCAGGACATTCTGGTGACTTGTCAGGACATTGAGGTGACTTGTCAGGACATTGAGGTGTCTTGTCAGGACATTCTGGTTAAGGGTTAAGTTAGGATTTAGGGTTAGCCATTAGGTTAAGGTTTGTGGTTAGGTCCAAGGTTAAGGGTTAAGTTAGGGTTAGGGCATTAGGTTTAGGTTTGTGGTTAGGTCCAAGGTTAGGGGTTAAGTTAGGGGTTATGGTTAGGGTTCAGGGAAATGGGAAAACGGGAATACATTTTTACTTCCCATGTGTGTGTGTGTGTGTGTGTGTGTGTATGTGTGTGTGTGGGTTAATCCACCACAGCTGATTAAGGGCTGGGCTGCTGCTGAGGGAAGCAGTGCTCCAGGGAAGCCCCTGATTCCAGGATTACACGTCAGTGAACGTGATCTCAACTCTGCAACGATGATTCCCCATCGGTTCAAACCCTTTTCACACCACAGTCATGAAAACCTTCATTCAACCACACCTTCCATTCAGATCAGTAGGTCTGATGGGGGAGGGGTTTAGATGCTACCTGTGTTGGAGGTGTATCATCAGTTACAGACAATGATTCAAGTTAAGTCTCTTGAGTAGGCTTGTCCCCAGACACCACCACGCTATGTAGATACACACTGAGAAATCATTTCATTGGCCAAAGATACCTGGAGGGATGATGAGGCAGTGGGGGAAAGAGAGGACAGATACTGTCTCTGTCTCTCTGTCACTCTCTCTATGTCTCTCTCTGTTTCTCTCTCTCTCTCTCTCTGTCTCTCTCTCTCTCTGTCTCTCTCTCTGTCTCTCTCTCTCTGTCTCTCT
>NW_019945122.1:32338-41135 GCF_002910315.2 Salvelinus sp. IW2-2015
TCTCTCTCTCTCTTTCTCTCTCTGTATTTCTGTCTCTCTCTATATATAAAGCGCATTCGGAAAGTATTCAGACCACTAGACTTTTTCCACATTTTATTACGTTACAGCCTTATTCTAAAATTATTACAAAATGTTTTCCCCCTCATCAATCTGCACACAATACCACATAATGACAAAGCAAAAACAGTTAATTTTTTACTTTAGCAAAGTTATAAAAAATGAAAAGATGAAATATGACATTTACACAAGTATTCAGACCCTCAGTGCTTTGTTTTGAAGTATCTTTGGCTACAGCCTCAGGTCTTCTTGGGTATGACGCTACAAGCTTGGCACACCTGTATTTGGGGAGTTTCTCAAATTCTTCTCTGCAGATCCTCTCAACCTCTGTCAGGTTGGATGGGGAGCGTCGCTGCACAGCTATTTTCAGGTCTCTTAGTTTTTGCACTGTCAACTGTGGGACCTTATATAGACAGGTGTGTGCCTTTCCAAATCATGTCCAATCATTTTAATTTAGCACAGGTGGACTCCAATCAAGTTGTAGAAACATCTCAAGGATGATCAATGGAAACAGGATACACCTGAGCTCAATTATCGAGTCTCAAAGTCAAGTTCTTCTCGCCCCCAACTGGCAAGTGTCTTCACTGACATTTTCAACCTCTCCCTGTCTGAGTCTGTAATACCTATATGTTTCAAGCAGACCACCATAGTCCCTGTGCCCAAGAACACTAAGGTAACCTGCCTAAATGACTACCGACCCATAGCACTCACGTCTGTTGCCATGAAATGCTTTGAAAGGCTGGTCATGGCTCACATCAACACCATTATCCCAAAAACCCAAGACCCACTCCAATTTGCATACCACCCCAACAGTTCCACAGATGATGCAATCTCTATTGCACTCCACACTGCCCTTTCCCACCTGGACAAAAGGAACGCCTATGCGAGAATGCTATTCGTTGTCTACAGCTCAGCGTTCAACAGCTCAAAGCTCATAAACACCTAAGACTTCCCTCTTCAAAGCTCATCAAAAAGCTAAGGACCCTGGGACACCTCCCTCTGCAACTGGATCCTGGACTTCCTGACGGGCCGCCTCCCAGGTGGTAAAGGTAGGTTACCACACATCCGCCATGCTGATCCTCAACACAGGAGCCCCTCAGGGGTGTGTGCTCAGTCCCCTCCTGTACTCCCTGTTCACTCATAACTGCGTGGCCAGGCACGACTCCAACACCATCATTAAATTTGCCGATGACACAACAGTGGTAGGCCTGATCACCGACAACGACGAGACGGTCTAAAGGGAGGAGGTCAGAGACCCGGCCGTGTGGTGCCAGGACAACAACCTCTCCCTCAACGTGATCAAGACAAAGGAGATGATTGTGGACTACAGGAAAAGGAGGACCGATCACGCCCCCATTCTCATCAACGGGGCTGTAGTGGAGCAGGTTTAGAGCTTCAAGTTCCTTGGTGTCCACATCACCAACAAACTAACACGGTCAGACCGACCGACCGACCGACCGACAGACCGACAGACAGACAGACAGACAGACAGACAGACAGACAGACAGACAGACAGACAGACTGTTAGTGCAGATAAACAGAGGACCATAAGGAGTTGATACTCACGACCAGAGAGAGCTCCTTCCCTGTGTGATGACCCCTGTGAACTTGGTCAGCCTCCTGGCGTCCACCTCCAACCACTGCAGAGGGTCGTTCCTCCCAGCACACCAGCCTCCATCATACAGGTCATCATCAAGCCAGCTAGAAAGGATTTAGAAAGGGGTTGAATAGTTTATAAATGTAATAAATAGTTCTAACACATTGAGAGGGTTGGTTCATCCCAGAGGCCTAGCAGCTAGAAGGGTTTCAAGTAGTTTATAAACTGATATCAGTTGTAAATTAGAGGGTGTCCTCCCAGAGCTGTAGAGGATAGAAAGGGTTTCCAAGTAGTTATAAACTGTAATAAATAGTTCTAACACATTGCCGAGGGTGGTTTACTCCCAGAGGAGTAGAGGATTAGAAGGGTTTTAAGTAGTTTATAACTGTAATAAAATAGTTTACAATGGCAGAGGGTGGTTATTCCAGAGGCTAGAGAGAAGACATGGTTTTTTTTTTTTTTTTTTTTTTTCCCCTAGGCTAGGCAAAGGTTAATGGACTGTAATGATGCCTTCCCACTAAGACTAAGTGTTTTTATGTGAATTCCTCTGTCTAGGTCTACCTGCACTCACTGCTCTGTCTAGGTTTTACCTGCACTCACACTGCTCTGTCTGACATACTGCACACTGCCTTGCTAGCCTCCTGCCTCCTCTGTTAGGTCTCCGCACTAACCTGCCAGACTACCACCACTGCCTGTCTTAGAGACTACCTGCACTCCTCTGCTTGTCTAGGCCTCCTGACTCACCTGCTCTGTTAGACTGCACTACCTGCTCGTCAGGCACTGACTCACTGCTCTTTAGACCTAACCTGCACTCACCTGCTCTGTCTATCTACCTGCACTTCATCCTGAGCTCTTCCTCTCTAGGCTACCTGGATCACCTTGCTCTGTCTAGGCCTACTGCACTCACCTGCTCTGTCTACGCTACCTGACATCACCTGCTCTGTCTAGGCCTACTGCTCACTCTTAGCCTAGCTACGACCATGCTCTGCACTCTGCGTCAGGCTACCTGCACTGCCTGCTTCGTCTAGACCTACCCACTCACCTGCTCTGTCTAGACTCGCTACTATGCGCATGCCACTCACTCACTGCTCTGATCTAGACCACTGATCACCTGCTCTGTCTAGGTCTACCTGCACTGCACCTGCTTGTCTAGGCCTATGCATCCCGTCGAAGCCACCTGCATCCCTGTCTGGTTCTACGCTACTGCATCACTGCTTCTTCTAGCGCTACCTGACTCACTGCTCTGTCAGAGTACCTGCACTCACCTGCTCTGTCTAACTACCACTCACCCTGTTGTTAGACCTACTGCACTCACCATGCTCTGTCGGCCTTACTGCCACTCCCTGCTCTGTGTCTACCTTCACTCATGTGTCTAGACTACTGCACCACGCTTCTGTCTAACTCTGAATGCGTCTATTACATCATCACCTGCCGTCTAGACACCTGCACCACCTGCTCTGTCTAGCCTACCGCACTCACCTGCTCTGTTAGATTCTAAACTTGACTCACCTGCTCTGTCTAGACTACTACTACCTGTCTGTAGCTACTGCATCCTGCTCTGTTAGTCCTACCTGCACTCACCTGCTCTTGTCTAGCTACCTGTCATGTCTGTCTAGCACCTGCACTCACCTGCTCTGTCTAGACTACTGCATCACTGCTCTGTCTAGTTACCTCACTCAACCTGCTCTGTCTAGGCCTACTGCACTCACCTGCTCTGTCTAGGTCTACCTGCTCACCTGCTTTCTAGACCTCTTACCCTGCCATCTCTACTTATAATGCTCTGTCTAGACCTAAACCTGCCACCTCACTGCTCTGGTTTCTGAGATCCTAAGCCTGCACTCTGTGTAGCTTGCATCTCTGTCTACTGACTCTGCCATGTCTAGCCTACTGCACTCACCTGCTTGTTAGGCCTACCTGCCAACGTCACATCTCTGTCTAGGTTATCTGCACTCGACTGCTCTGGTCTAGACCGTACTGCACTCACCTGCTCTGTTACTACCTGCACTCACATGCTTGTCTAGCCGCTACTGCACTCAACCTGTTCTGTCTAGGCCTATGCAACTCACCTTTTTGCTCTGTTTTTTTTTCTAGGGGGGACCTTACTGCACTCACTGCTCTGTCTAGAACCTCATGCACTCACCTGCTCTGTCTAGCCTACCTGCACTCACCTGCTCTGTGGCTACTGCACCATGCTGTAGCCTGCACTCATGCTCTGTCTAGCGCTACCTGACACTCACACTGCTCTGTCTAGGACCATCACTACCATGCTCTGTCTAGGATGGCACTCACTGCGTCAACTCTGCATACTGCTTGATACTGAATCAGCTCGTTAGGCCTACCTGCACTCATGCTCTGTCTAGACTACATGACTCTCACTTGCTCGTCTAGACTCCTGCCCTCATGTCTGTCTAGCCTACCTGCACTCACCTTCTTCTAGGTACTGACTCACTGCTCTCTAGATGCTCTGTCTAGCACTGCACTCACTGATCTGTCTAGCTACCTGCACTACCTGCTGTTAACCTAATGATCCTGCTGCTAGACGCTACTGCACTCCTGTCTGTTCTAGCACGCTTAGCTACTGCATCACTGCTGTCTAGGCTACCTGCACCACTGCTCTTAGGCTACTCATACTGCTACTGTAGCACCTACCTGAACCTGCTCTGTCAGGTTTACCTGCACTCCACACTGCTCTGTCTAGACCTAACCGCACTCACCTGCTCCTGTCATGGCCTACCTGCACTCAATGCCTGCCTGTACGTGTCATGCGTCTAGCTGTGCTCTCTACCTAGCACTACCTGACTCGCTAGCCTATCTTCTAGGCTCACTCTCTGCACCTATGCACTCACTGCCTTCTTAGCTACCTGCATACCTGCTTGTCTAGGTCTATGCACTCACTGCTCTGTCTAGCATACGCACTCATGCTCTGTCTAGACTACTTGCACTCACTGCCTGTTAGAGCTACCTGCACTCACCTGCTCTTCTAGGCTATCCTGCTCACCTGCTTGTGAGGCCTACCTGCACTCACCTGCTCTGTCTAGGCCTACTTCTACGCTCGTTAGCCTAACCTGTCTGTCTGTCTAGCCTACCCTGCTCACTGCTCTGTTAGCCTACTGCACCACCTGCTGCTCGTCTAGACCTTACCTGCACTCCACCTGCTCTGTCTAGCCTACTGCAGCTCACTGCTCTTGTCTAGCACTAACTGCGCTCACCTGCTCTGTCTAGACACCTGGTCACTGCCGCTAGCTACCTCCACTCCTTGCTGTTGGTCCTGGCTCCTGCACTCCTGACTGCAGTCTACCGCTCACCTGGTCTATCTAGTCACCTGCACTGCTCAGTCTATGCAATCTGTCGATGGTCTAACGACTCACCTCTCTGTCTAGACTACTGATCCTGCTTGACTCGACTACTGCTCTGTCTAGGTTCTATGCAACTCACACTGCTCTGTCTAGGTCTACCTGCACTCACCTACTCTGTCTAGGTCTACCTGCACTCACCTGCTCTGTCTAGGTCTACCTGCACTCACCTGCTCTGTCTAGGTCTACCTGCACTGACCTGCTCTGTCTAGGTCTACCTGCACGCACCTGCTCTGTCTAGGTCTACCTGCACTCACCTGCTCTGTCTAGGTCTACCTGCACTCACCTGCTCTGTCTAGGTCTACCTGCACGCACCTGCTCTGTCTAGACTGACTCATTAATAACTGTTGTTGTCATGTTCTGTTGCATAATTCAACAAGTGTGTCACGAACTGGATACACTCAGATTATAAATCTACAGCTTGGCTCTAGATTACACCTCTGTACAGACTTTACATTGGTTGTGAGATCAGACATAATATCACCATAATCCCAGTTTTCATTGTCGGAAATTGCTTTCATTTTCACATGTAATTTGTAAACCATTTTTTCTCTGAACACCCATCAAAATATAGTGATCTTTCTTCTCTCTCTTTCTTTCTTAACGAAGCTTTAGCGTTCTGATAGATGTAACGGAAACACAATGTATTCCATGGAGGTCATTTCAGCCGTTACCGGGGTCTGTTCGACAGGTTATTACAAACATTTCTGCGGGCGTAACGTTAACGGGAAAAAAACGACAGGCACAAGCAAGTATATGAAAGAGTCGCAGCATTAAAATGAAAGCAATCAATCAGTGAGAATTAACAACTTTTCATGTTCAAAAAATTGTTCACTCTCCTCAAACAATAGCATGGTATTATTTCACTGTAATAGCTACTGTAAGTTGGACAGTGCAGTTAGATTAACAAGAATTTAAGCTTTCTGCCAATATCAGATATGTCTATGTCCTGGGAAATTGTCTTGTTACTTACAACCTCATGCTAATCGCATTAGCCTACGTTAGCTCAACCGTCCCGTGGAAGGGACACCGATCCCAAAGAAGTTTTAACATTGCCAAAGCAAGTGAGATAGATCAGAAACAAAAGTGAAATAAACAAAAAAAATGAACAGTAAACATTACACTCGCCAAAGTTCCAACAGAATAAAGAGAATTTCAAATGTCACATTATGGCTATATACAGTGTTATAAAGGTATGCAAATAGTTCAAGTACAAAAGGGAAAATAAATAAATATGGGTTGTATTTACAATGGTGTTTGTTCTTCACTGGTTGTGATTTTCTTGTGGCAACAGGTCATAAATCTTGCTGCTGTGGTTGCACACTTTCTCTCTCTGTCTCTCTGTCTCTCTCTCTTCTCCAGATTGGAGACATTATCCTGCACAATCCCCTAATGCAACACACTACGTTACCACACAGCCAAAAACACACCATAACAAAGGGTTTGTTTGTCTGGAAGTGTGTGTGTGGAAGTCATTATGGGTGTACTACAGACTCTGATCTAAGGACACAACCCAGATGATGATGAGGAAGACTGAACCGCAGTCCTCTTTTTGCCATATCCTGACAGGAAATTACCTCTTCCCCCAGATACAGTACTTTTTAGTTAGTGCTATCTGGATTCTTGGAGAAGTTCTAGTTAAATTCCTAACTTTATTTAAACAGTTACTTAGCTGTTGAAAATTTTAACTGAAGTGGGTGAATGTAGAGTTGGGATGTTCCAGGATTACCAAATTTTAGACTTTTCTGTCATTTATGAGATTTGGGGAAAATAATTGTAATATGGCCCAGTTTAGTGTGAGCCATCATAAATATGGACCCAGTTTAATGTCCGGCAGTATAATAATGGGAGCACCAGTGTTATGGCAGCATATAATATTGGACCCCCAGTTTAATGGCAGCTATATGGACCCCAGTTAATGGAAGATATAATAGGAACCCAGTTTAATGAAAGCCAATAATATGGACCGCCAGTTTATGGAAGCATATAATAATTGGACAACAGTTAATGGCAGCCATATAGATGGACACCGTTTGAATGGAGCGCAATAATATGGACACCCAGTTATGGAGCCATATACATTAAACTGGACCCGTTTAATGGGGCATTATACAATGGACACCCAGTTTATATGCTACATATAGGAATGAACCAAGTCTTAATGGAGCCATATATAATGGACCCAGTTTAATGGCAGCGTAAAATAATGGACCCAGTTCATGCAGCCATATAATAATGGACCCAAAGTTTGACAGCTGCATATAATAATGACCAGTTTAATTGGGTCTGCATAATATTATGCCCAGTAATGGCGCATATAAAATGGACCCCCAGTTTAATGGCAGCACATAGTTATAATGGACCAGTTTACTAGCTGCATATAATAATGGCCAGTTAATGCTCCATATATTAATGGACCCTAGTTTACTGGGAGCCATATAATAGGACCCACAGTTTAATGGCAGCCTATAATTATATGGATCCAGTTTAATGGAGCGGTAAAATAATGGATCCGTTCATGGGCATGATATAATAATGGACCAGTTTATTTGGAGCCAGATATAATGAGCCCCAATTTAATGCAGACTATAAGTAATGGACCCCCAGTTTAACAGGCCATATTATAAGACCCAGTATGAAGCCATATATATAATGGAACCCCAGTTTATGGTAGTATATAATATGGCCCAGTTTAATGGCGCCATATATAATGACCCCAGTTTAATGGCGCCATATAATAATGGACGAGTTTTAATGGCAGCCATTAGAAATATGGACCCCAGTTTAATGGAAGCCATATTGGAACTGAATGAGTTGGATGCCGGTCTATTCGACAAACGTAGACGTGTCGAGTCAGATTTATTTTACTGACGTTGAATATCTTTCAAAGACAGGGTTGCCAAAAAACTAGTTGTGATCTATGAAGATAGAGCTGAGGCCCTTTTTCTCATTTCCATCTGATTGACATGCCCAAAGTAACTGCTGTTGTTCGGCTGAGCGGATATGCATTCATTGTCCACTTGGATATGAAACACTTGAAGTTGTAGAAATGTTAAATAAATGTAGGAGCACTATAAACAATAGATGATGGTAATGAGCAAATTCCTAAGAAAAACCACTGGGAATTTTTTGAAGAGACATCCTCTAGATATGGCAAGTATGAGGTCATTTGAAAATGAGACTCTGGATGCATATTCTATGCTAAAAATAAGAAGGAAACTATCAGTTTTAGACGGGATCACCAGTCTTGGAAATCATAGTTTGCGTGCGCAGGAAGGATCTGGGTTTTCATATTGACATACTTCTTTCTGTAAGAATATTATAAGTGATTAATTTCGGGTATCCTGAGGAGTAAATATAGAACTAGTTCTTGATTGTTTTAGACAAGTTTGGGTGATTTTTGGATTCCTTCTCTGCATGTTGAACGATGGTATTTCTCAAATAGGTGGCGAACCAAAAGACTTTTGGGATATATAGAGATTTTTTATTACAAAATGAACTAGCAAATGTATAGTGGGAACTTTTGGGATGACAAATCAAGGAAGATTTTTAAAAGTAATTGAATGTATTAAGCTATTGTAGATTTATGAAAACTGTGCGTAGATAAATATTGTTGAGTGGGGAGCCGTCCTCAACAATACATGGCATGCTTTCGTGTAAGTAGCTCTGTAATCAGCCAGGTGATTAGATTAACACGAGCTTTAAGCTTCAACCGATATAAACACTTGTATGTCTAAATGTTTAATATCCCCATTGATTTAATGATTATTGTATTTGAATTGCGCGCCTC
>NW_019945122.1:41250-52057 GCF_002910315.2 Salvelinus sp. IW2-2015
TAAAGTAGGACGGGTTCAGCTCATCATATGAAAATTGGGGTTACCCCCTAGTGGTTTGTTGGGGTAAGGTTTCCGTTTGCCAGCGGTGCAGCTCACTGTTACATGGTTTGGTAACCTGACGGTGGCAGCTCACTGCTTACTGGTTTGGTAACCTGACGGTGTGCTCTATTGTTACAGTTGTCTGGATAACTGAGGTGCAGTTTCACTGTTACATGGTTTGGTAACCTGACGGTGCAGTCACTGTTACGACTAGTTTCGGTAACTGACGCGCTCGCAGCTGTTAATTTAGCCAAATCTTGAGAGACTAGACAGAAGGGGAAGATTATAGTCATGACCTTCCCTCCTCTCTCCAGGACAGCCGGTCATAATCGACCCACACATCACTGAACAAGCAGCTCCAGCTGATGCCAGCGGGGGAGGTGGTTATAGGGGTAGGGTGCCTAGATGCAGGCTGAACAGATATAAACATTATTTTGTCCCCCTGTCATTAAAACTGCTAAACAGCAGCGGAGACACAGAGGTAGATTAGGGARACAGCAATAACAGACTGGAGCCTGGCCTTTAGGCCTTCATCATGTGGAACTGCCACCTAGTCACATCCTTGCCTGCCATGCACTTATTAACGTTTTGTGTGGGTGGGGAGAGGGGTGTATGATGGGGTGTTATTCTATGTATGTTGTGTCAATTTATTCTATGCATTTATGTGGAGGCAGCAGCAGTCTCTATTGTCCAAGTCTGCATTGCAGGCCATTTTATTGTAGGCCTAGGCCTACTTACTGGAGCCTATTCAGCAAAATAATAGAGAATAGAGAAATTATTTGCCTAATAAAAAAAGTATAAATTGTCAATAGATTGATTTGGAAAAACAAATCAAAGTTTGCAATAGTGTTTGCAGTAAAACTTGTGAAATTACGAAATCACAATTGTATTTGTATTAGAAATACATTTAGTGAATGAAAGGAATTGCAACAGTAGTCTCATTGATGGCCCATTGATGATATCAGAATTGTATTCAGCCTAAAATCATCACATTTCAATAATACAACTTATGTCCCTCCCCCTTACAGCAGAAAAACACCGCCCACTGCCTCCGTAACAATCCACTGTCAGTAGAGAGCTTTTACAAGAAATTGCGGAAGAATCATATCTCCACGGACTGTGTATGCATAACGTATCTACTTGTTTTTCTGCGAGTGCATTTCAGATACTTTTTTCGATTTTGTTCCACGTTGATCGTGTATGAAGCGCATGCTCAGATTATCAAACGGTGCAGTTTTTGCTTTATCGAGGAATACGGAGGTGAGTGTACGTAAAATCGGTCACAGAACACCCGTTTTTGTTCTATTCTATTATAGACAGTCTGCCACTTTGGCTTTTCCGTGGAGGGGGAGCAGATGTGAATGGTTGTTTTGTAACCTGCTAGCTAGTTTAGCATAATGCTAATAAATGCGACAAAATAGTTAAATTGTGGCTTAGCTAACGTCCATTTTGTAAATTGCCTAACGTTAGTATTTAATGCTATAACTATGTAATGCTATAATGCTATGTAGCTATAACTAGCTGCATTACTAGCTAACCCCCTTGGCGACTTGCAAGCAAAGAAAAGGTGATTTGACAGAGACCATTGTTTGTGCTGGCAAGATAAGCGCATAATGACAAGCCCTCCGCGAGCTGAGCCTATAATTAAAAGGTAGCTACAGTATATATTCAGGCTAACAATGAGCTAAACCTAGTTATTAAAGATTCAATATGTAACTTTTTTTGGGCGACCCAACCAAATTCACATAGAAATACAGGTTATAGATCTTTCTTTATTATTGAAAGCAAGTCAAAGAAGCTGTAGATATGTTCTGTGCGCTTTTTCTATGCTTCCCGTTCTTAAGTTTCAGTTTTGTATACCAGCTTCAAACAGCTGAAAATACAATATTTTTGTTTATGGAAAATATATTAGATGGTACAATGATTCTCTACACAATGACTGGTTGTTTTGTCACAAACTGAACTCAGGTGAAATATTAGCACGTGATTTATGCATATTGCACCTTTTAAAGCACATACTTAGCTACTGAATTTAAAATGTGACCTAGCTAGCTAACTAACTTATCACTTTTTGTTGGCCACAAAATCTCTGTTAGCTACCATGCTAGCTAGCGTAGCTCAGCTGATTTTTGCTTGCTACTCAAATGGAGTAGTTACTGCTAGTTTACTTGACATTCTTTTTACCTTGTGTTGATTTGCCCATTCTTTTAGCAAACGTAAAAAGTAGTTAGCTGCTACATAACGTTAGCTATCTATTTGTTTAATCAAAAACATATCTGGCATGGTGCATCATCAGCCAATCCGGCATTGATTGGTCTGACAAGGCAGGTTCAGTCTTCCCTGTAGGACCTTGGACCTAGTCTGAACACTGTATAATTTTCTAATGAGGATAAAAATATTAACTTGGTCTTTGATTGTATAGCCCATTACAAAACGTTAAATAAAGCTATACTCTGCATTTCTTCACTGGTTTGTCAAGGAGCATAAGGCTGGAATAGGCAAACTTTTATCTATGCCAAAAATGCCAAGGGCTGTCCTTGGCCTCCTTAGAAAACTTGCTCAGTTGAGTAGTTCACACTGTGATGTCACTTTGCCTGAACCCAGTTTCAGAGCGTCTCATCAAATGTCACTTTTCCTTATAGCACAGCTGAGAGCGAGGAAACTCATGGTTGCTGGGGATAAGTCTTTCCCTCACCCTTAGCCAGCAGATCTGACCCGCTTGCTTACAGCTGCACTAGGGTTGGACAGCATTCCTGTGTATGTGAAGACGCCGTGGAGCCGACGTGAGGTATTGCTCAGAAAACGTACCTTAATCCAAGGATGCGAAATGTGTTGTACTCCGAATTGTCCCAATATCCCAACTGTTACACCATGAGAAGATTGAATGACTGCTAAAAACGAGCACTGGTTCAATCTTCTCGGTGTTACAGTTGGGATAACACATTTCTCATCCCTGGATTGAGGTACATTTCCCGAGCCTTATCTCACGCTGGCACACAGTGTGTTAATAACAGCAATTCTGTACAACCCTAGTGCTGCTGTAAGCAAGGTCAGATCTGCTGGCTACCTGACCCTTCAACCCCTCAAGGTTTTCTCGCTTGTTTGTGTATTGTGTCATTTGCGAATTGTGTGACAAAGAAAAGCTGACCTCAGCTTTTTCTCCTGCCCCCTTCTCTAGTCTCCTGGGAGATAGAGAAGGCAGTTAATGTTTTAAAAAACTGGTCATTCTCTGGAGAGACCGCTAAAAACATAAGTCTTTCCCCTGAGAATTTTTCGCTGCTAAACACTCAACAGATGTGCATGCTGGCACTGAAGGCTCTTTTCATTTCTGTTTTTATCATTTCAAAAATAAATAAAAGTAATGTGTTACGCCTACCGTACAACCCAATTTCGTCTCACGTGTTCTCGATCTAATCTAATCTAAGCTACCCTAACTCTTTGTCTCTCAAACTGAGTAGCCCAGAAGAAGTGAGCGACTTTCTTCCACCTCGGTGGCCGACCGTTTTTCATTAGCCACAGTCAGGATGAGGACAGTAATTAGTCTTACATCCATCCCCTCTTCTTCTAACTCATTACCGAGTCTTGCATAGAAATGGCCTGCAAACTGCAACGTGTGAACATTGACAACACTCGCAGTTCGATTTCTTTAGTCAAGAGTGACTCAAACTAGGGATGTGTCCCAAGCAGTACCCTGTACACTATATATGGAATAGGGTGCCATTTGGTACACAGACTTGGCCTAGTGTATTTTAGGGATTTGATAAGATTATTGTGGCTCTKWTGTTCTGTCATTGACAAAACAAACRGCTGGTGTGACTGGAGGACTAGGCTCTCCMCGCCCGGCGGCTCTCCMCGCCCGGCGGCTCTCCCCGCCTTCGAACTACATAATTAGTCTAAATGCAGCCGGGTGGCAGGCAGTGGCTTGCAACTGTGRCTCGTTYATACAGGTTCCGCAGAGTTAGTGTAGTGAACTCTTTGAGAGTTCATACTCCTCCTGTTTGAAGATTTCAAAGTTATTTGATGCTAAATAGATAAGCCTATATAATGTTCAGTTAGGCCTATGCTCAAAGCGCAAGAAGAGGAAACTGCAGAATCATGTCAAGGTGAATWTCTCTTATTTTCTCCCTSTCTAKATTGACTTTCAGAGGATTTTAAAGATATAAATATGACCACKTCATGGAGCGACAGACTGCAGAACTATGCAGACCTTCCAGCCAACATGGACGGGCTGGCCATGAAGAAGTACCGCAGAGAGGCTTACCATAGGTATGTATGGATGGACACTGTCAGTGACATATTAGTTACCACAGTTATTGATACTGTCAGGGGTGACATGTTCCCATAGGTATGTATGTATGTATGTATGTATGTATGTATGTATGTATGTATGTATGTATGTATGTATGTATGTACAGTACCAGTCAAAAGTTTGGACACACCTACGCATTCAAGGGTTTTTATTTATTTTGACTATTTTCTACATTGTAGAATAATAGTGAAAACATCAAAACTATGAAATAACACATATGGAATCAGGTAGTAACCAAAAAAGTGTTAAACACTCTTGGCATTCTCTCAACCAGCTTCACCTGGAATGCTTTTCCAACAGTCTTGAAGGAGTTCCCACATATATGCCGAGCACTTGTTTGCTGCTTTTCCTTCACTCTGCGGTCCAACTCATCCTAAATCATCTCAATTGGGTTGAGGTCAGGTGATTGTGGAGGCCAGGTCATCTGATGCAGCACTCCATCACTCTCCTTCTTTGTCAAATTGCTCTTACACAGCCTGGAGGTGTGTTGGGTCATTTTCCTGTTGAAAAACAAATGATAGGCCCATTAAGCACAAATCTGATGGGATGGCGTATCGCTGCAGAATACTGTGGTAGCCATGCTGGTTAAGTGTGCCTTAAATTCTAAATAAATCACTGACAGTGTCACCAGAAAAGCACCGTCACACCTCCTCCATGCTTCACAGTGGGAACCACACATGCAGAGATCATCTGTTCACTTACTCTGCATCTCACAAAGACATGGCGGTTGGAAGCAAAAATCTCAAATTTGGACTCAGACCAAAGGACAGATTTCCACCGGTCTAATGTGCATTGCTCATGTTTCTTGGCCCAAGCAAGTCTCTTATTCTTTTTGGCATCCTTTAGTAGTGGTTTCTTTGCAACAATTTGACCATGAAGGCCTGATTCACAGGTGTGTCTCTGTCTGTTACTTGAACTCTGTGAAGCATTTATTTGGGTAGCAATCTGAGGCTGGTAACTCTAATGAACTTATCCTCTGCAGCAGAGGTAACTATGGGTCTTCCTTTCCTGTGGCGGTCCTAATGAGAGTCAGTTTCATCATAGCGCTTGATGGTTTTTGCGACTGCACTTGAAGAATCTTTCAAAGTTCTTGAAATGTTCAGCGTTGACTGACCTTCACGTCTTAAAGTAATGATAAATTGTCGTTTCTCTTTGCTTATTTGAGCTGTTCTCGCCGTAATGTGGACTTGGTCTTTTACCAAATAGGTCTGTCTTCGGTATACCTCCCCTACCATGTCACAACACAACTGATTGGCTCAAACACATTAAGAAGAAAATAAATTCCACAAATTATGGATGGATGGACACTGGGAAGATAGCCTAGCGGTTAAGAGTTGTGGGCCAGGAACTGATAGGTTGTTGGTTCGAATCCCCAAGCCGACTAGGTGAAAAATCTGTCGATGTGCCCTTGAGCAAGGCACTAACCCTAATTGCGCCTGTAAGTCCCCGTGGATAAGATCGTCTGCTAAATGACTAACATGTAAAGGATGTATAATAAGATTCAGTTATATTAAGCTACTGTACTGTATGTAGCAGGTATTGTGTGTCACTGTTTTCTTTAGTCATTAGTCTACTTCAGATAATTACAGCAGCAACATATGACAGGACGCTATGATACTACTTGGTTGTAAATGTGTTAACCCAACCCTCTGTTTGTAAATGTCTTTCAACTTGGGGTAAACACATTTCCACTTTTCACGTTTCCGAATTCTCAGTTCACACCTGTGGATTTGAATGTGGTGTAGTTGTAGGTTATTCTTTGGTCAAATAGCTTGCGACAACCTGTCAGCAATGTAGAGTATATTACAGAGTCAGTGTGTACTAGTTTGTTTTACACCCGTTCAGTTCTGACGTCTCTGTGGATTTAATTGAACACTTCCTGTCTGAAGCGTCTTCCTCAGAACTTCATGACCGTTATACCAACATCCTGTTCAACTGAAACACATGTATTTTCTCAATACTGACATGTCATTTGTGATGTGTTTGTGTGTGTGTGTGTGTGAGAGGTGGGCGATATGGGAAAAAATCCATATTACGATAAATTGCCTGAATTTAGGCGCTAACAATAAATAGAACGATAAGTTTACAACATGAATGTACACCACAGGTTTTAAAAATTATCCTTTAAACTACTAGTACCTGTATGGTTGTAGCCATCAATTGTCCCATTAACAAACATCCATATTATATTAGCAAACTTATTTCATTTCAAACTTCACATTCCTCTACTATAGGCTACTTATCGTAATGAAAGATATTGAAAGACACACAGTGTGACTGTGTGTGTGGTCCTACACTAGCTGCTTGTAGCGGTCAAATAACCAACCTCTCTCTATGTCCTAACTCGACAAACTAGTCCTCTAATTCGTTAAATAGGAGGCTAAAGTGGTGCCCAGTCGTAAAATAGGTTACAATGTTTTGGCAGTCACTTACTTTTGTAATTGAAAACGGGGACCCTAAAGTAGATGAGCCCTAAATGCAGTTTATCTAATGACAGGAAAGAAGCCTTTGGCCATGCATGCTGGTTAGCTGGCCTTAATGGTAGACAATGGCAGTGGGCAGGAATGCCGGCTCCACGTGAGTGCGATAAACAGCGGCTTGTGCAACGTTTAACTTCACCAAAGAGACGTTGTGTGTGTGCGCGTGCGGGTTAATTGCAGTTATTTCATCCGGTTACATAACCTATGGACATTACAGCAGCACTAAAGCTGTCACTTTTCTGTCACTGTTAGGTCTATCTGCGTTCACTGGCACTCTGGCATCTGGCAGGAAGTCTGTAAGCGAAGCCCCTCACAACAACAGAATTGAACTGTTACTACCTGGTTTTTCTGGTTTTGAGAGGGGTTGATACATTTTATGTACATCTAACAACACTTTTTTGTTGAAATGTCTTAGTTTAACAAGCTTTGCAGATTCAAAACCATCAGCAACGTTTACAGAAAGATTATCTTTGCTGAAAGGCTGATGAAACCATACAATGAAACAATCCACTCAGTCAGTAAGGCTAACACCATTTGTTACTCTCACAGACAAGGGTCTGTCACGGTAGGTTCAATGTACTGTTTCCATAAGATAAGGGTACTGGTGGTACACAAATCTGCCTGATTGTCACACGCTGTGGTCTGCCTAAGCTAGGGATTCACTGTTAGAGATATACTACATAGAAATAGAATCACTGTGAGGGGCTTTACCCGTTCTAGTAAATCTATTTCTACGTCGCCTGCACCTAAAAGTGAATCCCCTCACTCAGACCACAGTGGTGACAACCAGACAGTCAGGTAATGGTAGGCTAGTACGAGAGGCCGGCCCACACATTCAGTCTATTTGAGGCCCGGTCATCAGGTCAAAGTGGGCTGTCCCCCACCGTCACTCTTTGTCAATAGTAGGGAGAAGAGTACTCGCACACTTGGGCAACATTTATGACTACCACTCACATTCACCTCAGTGCTAATAGCCCCAGAACATCTTGGTCTATTTGCAGAAAGAGGGCCTGAACTGTACACCTACAGTTTGACTGTTTTAACCTGTTCGTAGGGGGACTGTAACAAGGAGAACTCCAGTAATCTACCCATTACTTCAAGACCCCGCTTTGTACTCAATGCTGAGAATACAGTAGGTCCTTCTGAGGCCTACTCACATTCCAGCTGATTGTTATCAGTTAGCCGAGAGACCTCGGCTGTAACCACAGCTTAGTGTCAGTTGTAGGTTTGCCTCACATCCAGTGCACTGACATTGTAATTGTATCATCCATATTAGGGATTGTAAGCATCAGGTAATTGGCTATTTCTGATTAAATTCTTCTGAGTTAAAGCAGTGAATGGTGTTACATTCTCCTGATTCCTGATGGAAAGCATAGCCCCTATTCACAAACCGTCTCAGAGTAGGAGCGCAGATCTAGGATCAGGTCTCTCCGGTCCATACAATCACATTCATTGTCATCTAAAAGGCTAAACTGATCCTAGTACACTACGACTCTTTGCGAATACAGGCTTGAGCCTTAGTACTGTACAGTAGACTAGCTCCAGTGGCTTAGGGCCTGGGAGGCACTGAGTTTGTTGCTGTTTCCACCTGATGGATTGTTCTGGATGTCTTTGAGGGCTAGAGCAAACAACAATTCTAACAACACTAGTGACAAACGGGCACCACAAACAACAACAACAATAACAGAGAATGATGCAGAATGGCAACAATAATTTTTGCAACAWGTCAGAAATTGAATGGCAAGGAAGCAAAGAGAGTGGGCTCTTTTGTTCCTGGGCTGGAGTTGGAATAGTATTATGTAAGCGGGCTAGGCCAGAGCCCAGGCTAGTACACTTTTAGTCACGACACAGAATGCATCGTATGTCTGCCGTCGGGCTTAACTCGCAGTGGAAGCTGGTTCAGTGTGGAGCTGCAGCAAGGTAATGGCAAAATATTGGATAATTTCTGAATGTATTATGGTCTATTTCCTAGGTCCGTGACGATAGCAGTATCATAATAGCTGTGTTCAAATACCCATACTAACATACTGTATACTACATACTTAATGAGTGTATATACTACATACTATTAGTTAATTTTAGTATACTGTAAAAGAACCGTATCCTTTCAGTTGAGTGTACTAGTGCTTTGCCTGTCTACCGGAAGTTGATGCTGTTGCTATGCAACCTCTTGCTAGCTTGTTAGCATAACAAATGACTAGCTAGACCTTTTACGATTTTGGGTGTGTTCATAATTTCAATCTGGAGCGTTTGTAAATTCAGAGCGTTTCGCTCTTGGAGCATTCAGAGCGCACGCACTAGACGCTCTGGTCGAGGAGTAGGGTTGGTCTGAGCGTTCTGACCTCACAACGGCATTCAAGCACCCAAGCTAACTGGCTAGCTTGTTAGCTAGTTCCAGACACAAATGAGAGAACACCTCTGACCATTTTACTTGCTCTAGCAGAGCTGGTTATCCAGAGCGTTGGTGACTGTAACTGTGCTGCTGGCAACATTTTAATTACGCTTTTTTTAGCCAACGTTTGACACCGGCCATATTTCAATGGGTGTTGAGCGTTCATAAATTCATCAGTTATTCTGCGCTCTGGCACACTCAGACGAGAGTGCTCTGAAATTGGAGGAGATAGCCAGCGTGAATTTACAAACGCGCCCTCAGACAAGACGAGAGTGCTCTGAAATCGGAGTAGATAGACAGAATTAGCAATGCCCGTTGAGAATGCACAATGACTAAACCACGCAGCTAAGAATGAAGTGAATAATCATGTCAATAAACGTTGGGTAGTTAGTTATATAGCATATAGTTAATATACTGCCTGGCAAATTCGATATGTTAGCAGCCAACTAACTTTAGGACGGTAGCTAGCTTACATACTGCTGTGATGATATGCTATGCGGTTCGTAAGGTTAGCTAACTGTCAGCCAACATAACGTGTAATGTAACTTATTTCAAAAGTCATTACTTTATTACATTGCTCAACATTTTCTTAACATTTGTCTTAATTAGTTAAAGCAATGAATTTGTATCCTTTCTCGTTGGACTTCAGCTGCATATTTTCCAACATTTTCTTCAAATCTGAAAACGTTGTGAAGCCACGCCCATTTTTCATTATGGGCCCGAAAAGCACGGAAATAGTGTCCACTGCTTGCTTGTATACTTCGTATTTTGGCGAATTTAGTACGACATCCGGAACTTTTGGCATACTAACTATTTCCATACTATGACCAATAAGCATACTACATACTCAATTTAAGTCACAAATAGTACATTAGTGTGGTTAGTATGAGTATTCGATCATAGCGAATATGTTTTCCATGGTAAAAATGAAAACACAAAGCAGACAATTCTTTCTTTGCTCCTTTTAAAAACCTGCTGTATTTAAAATATTGTGTTCTATAGCTTGGAAAATATATAAATGTGACTCGATGACAGCATAATGATGTCTGTTCCCAACAATAGGACTTTTTTCGTAAAGAAGTTAAATACGTTTTTTTTGCCTTGATACTAACAAGTATCGGGATACTGGTATCGTCCTGGACCTACTATTTCCCTGAATAGGAAAAGGGTAGTGTTAGGGTAGTGTTAGTGTAACAGTATAACTTTAGTACGTCCCCTCGCCCCGACACGGGCGCGAACCAGGGACCCTCTGCACACATCAACAACTGACACCCACGAAGCGTCGCAATCGTTACCCATGCTCCACAAAGGCCACGGCCCTTGCAAGCAAGGGGAAACCCTACTTAAGTCTCAGAGCAAGTGACGTAACTTGATAATGAACGCTACTAGCGCGTACCGCTAGCTAGCTAGCCATTTCACATCCGTTACACTCACCCCCCTTCAACCTCCTGTCTCTCACATTCTGTGCCGGCTCAGCTCAACAGTGAATTCTCGTGATGTGGTTCAGACAGCAGAGGATGCATATGAAACACGATCACTGGTTCAGCAGCCTTCGTAGAATCCGATTCGACCGCACGACAGACAGCA